>NC_069504.1:1089120686-1089143186 GCF_027579735.1 Bombina bombina
GTGGAGGATTTGAAACTCACTTTTCGCCTCCCCATAATTTTAATTGTTGTTATATATATATATATATATATATATATATATATATATATATATATGTATATATACAAACACAAACACACACACTAAGCCACGAGTGTAACACTTTTTATTTTAATGTATTTATGTTCTGTTTGTGCACATTTTTATTTAACTCTTACTCTTTACTCTAGGTCTCCACTTGCGCAAACCCGACACGCACTAAATTTGTCTGCACTTGAGCTAACACGTTTACTTTCAACTTGTAAAATGTGCGCAAGTTAGCGCGGGTTTGATATTGCTTTTATGACCAGCGCTAACAATATGGCTTCACTTGTAATCTAGTCCACTGTGTTTAATCTCATTTTGAACGTTAACCCAGCCAAAGTGCACATTTACCCCATACTTTACAGACACATGTAACGTACATAGTATTATAGCATTGCTTTATTAATCTGCATTAGAAATTACCCACAAGTTAAGTAATACTGAGTGTCTGAACTCAGTGACATGTAAAGAATATATAGATATATATATATTTGCTTTTCTCTTGCTTTAGCAGGTGAGTAAATAATATTCATTCTCTCTATATATTTGAACACTGTTACATAAATCCAGCTACACTATTTACAGAGTTTTATCATATTACTGTCCTAGCTCTGACTTACTGTAGGTTCTTTACATCTAATGACCTTCATATTACATGACATAGTCAGAAAACAACATTAATCTTTACAGCTCGGATAAGCTACAGTACACCTTGAAAACCAAGAGAAATGTGTTATACAATACAAACAAATTTCTACTCTGAACTTTAAAATAGAGGCAGAAAAGTGAGTGCAGAAGTTATGAATCTTTATTCTGAAATAAACTACTCTAATATGATATTTTTATTTCAAATATTAACAGTCACAAAATCCCCTGGCTATTTTCAGCATCACATATAGTCACGAGACAGTCCTTACATTTAAAAAACACTCCTGTTTCTATCCATCAGATTGCGCGAGATTACAAGTAGAGCGATAATTTATTGCGCGCCTGTAAACGGGCATATTCACCTGTTCACGGGCGCACGATAAATAACCAGCCATTACAAGTGGATGGTTATTGCCACTGCGAGCTTGCGGTAGCAATTAGTGCTCTGAAAATTAACCAGAGATCAGAACTCTGGTTAATTTACCAAAAGTGCCCCAAATGCCCCTTTATTTTAAGTCAAGTGAGGGTTTTGTAAATTTATAAACATTAGAATTTTTTTCTTAGGGGTTAAATTGAGCGGGTAAAAGTGCCTTAACATTGTCTATGGGGAACTGTGTGTTCTCTATAAATATATATGTATATGCTTAAATACATATATATTGTTATTATGAGTATATATTCATATACTTATATATATGCGTGACTTACCCCTTCGCTGCGCGAGGTTCTCAGACGCGTCTCACGGCATGAGAACGAGGCTCCCATAGGAGCCTATGGAAGCGCACTCTTGTGGGCACAATGTGAGGTCGCGTTTGCATTACGCCTGACTTGTAATACCAAACACATTTGCATGCGCTGGTATTACTAAGTGGAGCGCAAATATCGTGCTCGCATAAGCGATATTTTGCACTCAACTTGTAGTCTGGCCCTAAATGACAACTCCGGCGACTATTTTCTAAGCCATTCCAATCCAGCCACTTAGAAGAGCCATAGTAGCTGTAAAAGTACTCACATTATATACGGTATATAATATAACAAGAATATCTAGTTAAATGTTTTCACAAACATCTGTACTAAACTAAATGTAAAAAGTGACACATGGTAACTAATTTATGTATTTTATAAGATGAAGACCGTCTATTGTCTAATGTGTTTAGTCTTTCAAACTCATAAATGTCTATCAGGGCACTATTAAAATGAACTGTGAAGACCTTGCAATTACAAGATTTTTTTTTTATATATATTCTTTGTATTTCAATTTCACACAACAAAAATTGTAAAAGGCACAATTACATTGAACTGAAAACTGTTATTAGAAACACAGCTGTTATGGAGACTATCCTCTCATGAAAATGCAGCCTAAGTGGTATACAGTATACACATCCATGCTAAAGTCCTTGGCACTCCTTCAGAATAGAAAGTTAGTCCACCTAAAATTGAATGCCTATATCCTTGAATATAAGACCGCCATTTGTAGACATAACAGCAGTTATCTTTGGTACAGCATGACAATGAAGAAAAAGAGATTAGAAACCAATCTTATAATACAGATACCAAAAAGAAAAGAAAATAAACCAAGTGTACTCGCGAACAGATTGGGTTTTCCAGCTGAACCCATGAAGTACTGTGCAAGGAAGTAATGTTGAAGAAATATGAGTGTTTGTTTCGGTTATCTAACCAACTCTCCTGTACCAATGACCTACTTGTTGTTGCTGTACTTAAAGGACTCCCAAAGGAGAAGCATATCCTCATAGAAGTCTAAGTTACCTACTTGAAGATAATGGAATCTTTCTAATGTGAGGTCTAAGTTAACTAATCTCCTCCACTCACTGATAGTAGGTATTTTGGTGGATTTCCAATACCTGGGGATCATTTGTTTTGCTGCATTTATCATAATTTGAAATAGTTGCCTATGAATTTTACACGCTATTTTAGGAGCTTTCTGAAGTAAGATCAACTCCGGGTTTGGGCTCAGTTGTGTGTGTAAAACAAAATTAACATCCTGAAAGATCTTTAGCCAAAATTTGTTTATCGGTGCACACTCCCACCAAATATGTCTCATATGCCCCATTTGTTCGCAACCTCTCAATCAAGCATCTGAGCTTTTTTTATAAAAAAAAATATAAGTTTTGCAGGGGTCAGATACCACCTCATACAAATTTTAATGTTCATTTCTTTTGCGCCTGATGAGTGTGCGGAATGCGCTAACCTTCTAAATCTAGTGGACCATTCCTTAGGTGATGTGTATGTGGCTATTTCCCTGTCCCAACTTAACGTATAAGAAGGTACATTTGGAAATCTGTTACCAAGTACTAAATTATATAATGTTGAAATCTATTTGTGAGATTTCGAGCCATTCAAGCAAGCTTGCTCAAACTGTGTGAGAGGGCGTAAAAAGTCAGCTTTACATCTAGGTGAAAAGATTAAATGTCTAGCCTGATGGTAATTAAACCATGAGGCAAAGAAAGGGAGAGATAAGGAATCAATTTGCTGTTCCATTTTTAATTTGTTGTTATCTAATAGAGTATGGATGGGAATCAGAGATAAGAACGTGGGAACTACACTGTTGTCTACTCTAAGACCTGGGGGAATTCAGGATTCAGGATTTAATAATAAATTTGTTAGTGGGGAATGCTTGGTCGAGATTTTTTAAATGATTTAAGAACAAATAGCCAGTCCTTCCATGTTTCGTTGGTTATGTAAGACTTGGAGGCTATTGGATTTTTAAGTGCTAGTGAGTTCCAACACCTATTCCCCAGGTGATTTGTGCCTGCTAAAAATATTTCTATCTGCACCCATCCTTTAGCCTTTTCTCCGTCATGCCCACACCAGTCCAAGACTCTTTGAAGAGCTATAGCTAGCTTATATGAACTAAGGTAAGGGACGCCCAAACCACCCTGTCAGGGATTTATCTCTTTCCACGCTGTACCTTTAAGAAAGTGAACTCACTAGCCCTATTTAAGGCTCCTCCCAACAGAACTCATTGCTTGGTAATTTGTTGCTCAGTGACAAGCTGCTCCTGAAGACACCTAGCCGTTTATACAACTTTGTATTCCAACTTATTGCTTTCTAAACTCACCCTGAGTTTCTGCCCACTTGAATCAACCTGCAGATACTCTTTTGTGCCTGAAGATTTTCACCGTTTATTCAGTCAGAGATTTGTCAGTCTCTCTCCTGTATTGAAGCTACTCCCTGCAGCGTGTGACGTCAAGCCCGACATTCTCCCGCCGCGGTTCTCTGTCAGGCTCACTATGATACCGCTGGGACTTGTTGCTGTCTGGTAACAGTATAACTTTGCTCAATTGCCATCTCCTGTAATACCGGTCTGTATATATTGCATTGTATGAACTGTGTGTATTGCTGCAACTTCATTACACTTATGCTTGCTATATATTAACTGTGAAACTCTCACTTGCTGGAGATTCATACTCACTTCAGATATCAAACATGCACTAAACTTATACTGCAACTTACCAACTTGCATACAAATAACTGTGACAAAGATTCATACTGCTACCATTTCTCATTAACGGACTGCCTAAGCATACTTCAATCTTTATTATAAATAACCTCCATTCTGCTTGAAATGAACTGTTTGCTTTAACTTCAACTTTATCTGTTTCATGAGATAAACACAGCTTCTTATACTCTGACTGAACAAGTTTGGAAATAACTAATATTCATTATCAAAGTATGGTTTACAAAATGCCCACAGCTTGATTTATTTAGATAACAAAGTACTGTGTGAATTTCGGTGTGTTTGCTAAAGCCTGCTGCATAAACTATTTTACACTGCTTATGTGTGTGAATCAAGGCACCTGCAGTGATTAACTCTTTCACTACTGTTGAAATTACATTCCTATAAGACTTACTCTCTTTTCTGCTGCAAGCAGTTATTGTTGCGTGAAGGTTCCGTTTTCACTCAGCTACCCTGCTGTAGTGACCCTCAGATCAATGAGCATATCAGGGTTCCCGTAAGTTAAATCTGTGGGAATCCGAGGTAAGGTGTGAGACTGAGTGGTCCTGCATAAAGCAGTAAGCTGTAGTAGTAGTGTTCTCTAAAACAACTAAACATATCTTTACATATTACCAAGCCTTAAAAAAAAGGAATACTACTAACAGCTAAAATCATGGATGTAAGTGAACTGTCCAGGAGAGTTGGTTCTTTGGCTCAGAGTATGGATCACATGATTCAAGGCTTAAGGGATATACAACTAGAGAATCAGAACATAAAAAAATGTATTAATGATCATCTTGCTAACAAAACTCCTAATGTTGAGTCAACCCCAGAACCCATTGTTAGTCCACCTGAAAAGTTCTCTGGGGACAGATCTATGTTCAGGGATTTCAGGAATTCCTGCACTCTGCTTTTTACTTTGAAACCTAAGTCATACCCAACTGACAGGATTAGAGTTCTAACTGTAATTTCATTTCTCAGAGGTGAGGCCAGGTCTTGGGCCAATGCTTTTTATGAAAAAAATGATCCTATCCTAAATTCCCTAGAAGATTTTCTTTTCTGCTATGTCTCTCTTATATGAAGATCACAATAGAAAAAATACTGCTGAAACTGCCATTAGGTCTTTAAGGCAGGGCAAAAGAATGGTAGAAGATTACATTACTGAATTCAAAAGATGGGCTCCTGACACCCTGTGGAATATTCCTGCTCTACGCAATCAGTTTCGTCTGGGGCTCAATGATGCAGTTAAGGATGAGTTGGCAAGGGGTGTGATTCCAGAGGACTTGGATGCCTTGATGACTCTCTCTATTGGCATAGATTGTCGACTTAGGGAAAGGAAGTCAGAAAGATCTTATTCGGAGAATACCACCAGAAGAACCCCCAATTATTATCACTCAACTCCTTCCACAGCAATCACTAGACCCATAGAAGAACCCATGGATGTTGCAGTTATTAGGGGACCCTTGAGACCTGAAGAGAAAGCTAGGCGCAAGCTACTAAACTTATGTCTTTACTGTGCTGAAAAGAACCATGCAGTTAGGGACTGTCCCTCTCTGATTCGACAAAAGAAGGGTAAGACTTCATTCAATGACCATACAGTTAATTTGGTTGACAGCATAAAATCTCATCTATCTATTTATGTCTCCTTACAGTGGTCCCATCAGAAGATAAACGTTCAGGCCATAATTGACTCTGGGGCTTCTGGGAATTTTGCTGATAACACTTTTGTTGTTAATAATCACATTCCACTAATAAAAAAAAGTGTTGCACTAGCTATTCGTCTGGTTGACGGTTCATTCTTTAGCTCTGGTCCCATAACTCACCACACTATTCCACTCAAAGTGGTTACCCCTTCAGGACACACAGAGCTTATTTCTTTTGATGTTCTTCCATCTTCTGTTTATCCACTAATCCTTGGATTGAATTGGTTAATAAAGCATAATCCCACTATATCGTGGTCTACAGCATCAGTAGTTTTTGATTCAAATCACTGTAAACAATCCTGTTTTGGGGTACACACACTTTGTCATATCACTGAACATAAGTTACCAGAATGCTATAGTGAATTTGCTGATGTTTTTGATAAAAAGGAGGCTGAGTCCTTACCTCCACACAGAGACTATGACTGTCCTATTGATCTTATACCTGGAAGCTCCATACCATATGGTCATATATATCCGTTGTCACAGCCAGAGTTAAATCATTTAAAAGAATATTTAGATGATAACTTGAAAAAAGGCTTTATTAGACCTTCCACCTCCTCTGCAGCTGCAGCAATGTTCTTTGTAAAAAACAAGGATGGCAGTCTTAGGCCTATCATCGATTACAGGCAGTTGAACAAATGCACAAAAAAGAACAGATACCCCCTGCCCCTCATACCTGAACTTATTGAACGTTTACAAGGTGCCACAGTTTTTACTAAACTTGACCTCAGAGGTGCTTACAATTTGATTAGGATGAGGGCAGGGGATGAATGGTTAACTGCATTCCGTACTAGATACGGTTTGTATGAATACACTGTAATGCCCTTCGGGTTGTGCAATGCCCCAGCGACATTTCAATGTTTTATAAATGATGTCTTTCATGATTTGTTAGATGTCTGTATTGTCGTATACTTGGATGACATCTTGGTTTATTCAAATTCTCTACAGGCTCACATTGTACATGTCAAACAAGTATTAACACGTTTAAGGGCACACCATCTCTATGCAAAGCTTGAAAAGTGTATTTTTAATACAAACACCATATCATTCCTTGGTTACTGCATCTCACCAGCTGGAATTTCAATGGAGTCAAGCAAAGTGGAAGCTATCACTAACTGGCCTATTCCACGTAATAAAAAAGATGTTCAAAGGTTCCTTGGCTTTGCGAACTTTTACAGAAAGTTCATTAAAGATTTTTCTCTTATTGTCAGACCTCTCACTACGCTAACACGTAAGCAAGTTAAGTTTGTTTGGAATCAAGATGCTGATCATTCCTTTAATATTCTAAAAACTAAATTTGTCTCAGCCCCTATTTTACAATTTCCAGATCCCACATGTCAATTTACTCTGGAAGTTGATGCTTCTGAGTTTGCTCTGGGGGCTGTTTTATCTCAAAGACGTTCTGAAAAAGAACCTTTGCATCCTGTCTCCTATTATTCTAGAACTATGAGTTCAGCAGAGATTAATTATGGAATTGGTGATAAGGAACTTCTTGCAATCAAATCAGCTTTGGAGTTTTGGCGACACCTCCTAGAGGGTGCAACATATCCAATCACCATCTATACTGATCACCGTAATTTAGAATATTTAAAATCAAACAAGACCCTTACTGCTCGCCAGGTTCGATGGAGTTTGTTCTTTTCTCGTTTTGATTACATTATAACTTATAGACCAGGATCCAAAAATATGAAAGCCGATGCTCTTTCTAGAAAAGACCCTCGTCCTACTGATGTGGTTTCTCCTTCATCTATCATACCTCCGGATAGAATTATTTGTCTAACAACTGATTTTAAAACCATTTTACAAGAACATTTAAAGGATGATTCATCTTTGGATCATTTGGATGTACTAAAACATTCGGACAACTTATACTACCATGGCACTCTGTTATATATACCTCCTTCTCTCAGGAATGAGGTACTTACCTCTGCCCACGATTCCTTGTTGGCTGGTCATCCTGGAGTTCATAGAACTGCTCATTTGATTAAAAGGAATTACTGGTGGCCTAAGATGCATGATACTATTAAACAGTATATTGAATCTTGTATGGTTTGTACAACTAAGAAACATCAGCATAAGAGTCCCTATGGTTACCTTCTCTCTTTACCAGTACCAGACAGACCTTGGGCAGCGATTGCTATGGATTTTATCGTTGATCTACCTTAATCAGCTAATTATAACACCATATTAGTATTCTCTAAAATGGCACATTTCCTACCACATAGAGGATTGCCTACATCTTCAGAAACTGCTTCACTTTTTTTAAATCACATTGTAAAACTACATGGTCTACCTGAGACAATTACCACAGATAGAGGTACGCAATTCACTTCAAGGTTTTGGAATCAACTGTGCTCTTCTCTTAACATTACCAAACGTTTGAGTACCGCTTATCATCCACAAACGAATGGTCAAACAGAAAGGACAAATCAAACATTAGAGCAGTACCTTCGTTGCTACTGCACTCAACAACAAGATAACTGGCATTCTCTACTTGCTACTGCAGAATTTGCCCATAATAATGCCGTAAATTCATCAACTAAAATGACACCATTTTACATCAACTACGGATTTCATCCCTCATATTACCCAAATCGGATCAACAATTCCGACATGCCTATAGTTAATGATCTTGTTAACACCATTGCCACCAATTTCACATCATTGAAACAAGTTTTACTTGAAGCTCAGGCTGTTCAGAAACACCATTATGATCTACGTAGATCCAAGCCCCCAGATTACAAGATTGGCGACAAAGTCTGGTTAAGCACTAAACATTTACGGTTACAAGTTCCATCTAAAAAACTCGCTTCTCTATATTTAGGGCCTTATCCAATACAAAAGGTCATCAATGTTAATGCTGTAACACTTAAGCTACCAGACTCTCTAAAGATACATCCCACATTCCATGTTTCTCTTTTGAAACCGTACAGTACAATCAGAGACACGACTCAGAATGACACGGTGGATCCTTCAGTTATTGATGGCATGGAGTATGAGATTGAGTCTATCCTAGACTCTCGTTACCATCATAATCAACTTCAATATCTTGTCAGTTGGAAAGGGTTTGGTCCGGAGGAGGACTCTTGGGAGCCTTCCACTAATGTCTCTGCACCACGTCTTGTCTCCTTGTTCCATCGTAGAAATCCTGATCGTCCTGGTCCTTGATCCGCGGAGCGGCTCCTTAGGGGGGGTGTCCTGTCAGGGATTTATCTCTTTCCACGCTGTACCTTTAAGAAAGTGAACTCACTAGCCCTATTTAAGGCTCCTCCCAACAGAACTCATTGCTTGGTAATTTGTTGCTCAGTGACAAGCTGCTCCTGAAGACACCTAGCCGTTTATACAACTTTGTATTCCAACTTATTGCTTTCTAAACTCACCCTGAGTTTCTGCCCACTTGAATCAACCTGCAGATACTCTTTTGTGCCTGAAGATTTTCACCGTTTATTCAGTCAGAGATTTGTCAGTCTCTCTCCTGTATTGAAGCTACTCCCTGCAGCGTGTGACGTCACGCCCGACATTCTCCCGCCGCGGTTCTCTGTCAGGCTCACTATGATACCGCTGGGACTTGTTGCTGTCTGGTAACAGTATAACTTTGCTCAATTGCCATCTCCTGTAATACCGGTCTGTATATATTACTACTTTGCTCATTTGCCATCTCCTGTAATACCGGTCTGTATATATTGCATTGTATGAACTGTGTGTATTGCTGCAACTTCATTACACTTATGCTTGCTATATATTAACTGTGAAACTCTCACTTGCTGGAGATTCATACTCACTTCAGATATCAAACATGCACTAAACTTATACTGCAACTTACCAACTTGCATACAAATAACTGTGACAAAGATTCATACTGCTACCATCTCTCATTAACGGACTGCCTAAGCATACTTCAATCTTTATTATAAATAACCTCCATTCTGCTTGAAAAGAACTGTTTGCTTTAACTTCAACTTTATCTGTTTCATGAGATAAACACAGCTTCTTATACTCTGACTGAACAAGTTTGGAAATAACTAATATTCATTATCAAAGTATGGTTTACAAAATGCCCACAGCTTGATTTATTTAGATAACAAAGTACTGTGTGAATTTCGGTGTGTTTGCTAAAGCTTACTGCATAAACTATTTTCACTGCTTGTGTGTTTGAATCAAGGCACCTGCTCTAATTAACTCTTCCACTACTGTTGAAATTACATTCCTATAAGACTTACTCTCTTTTCTGCTGCAAGCAGTTATTGTTGCGTGAAGGTTCCGTTTTCACTCAGCTACCCTGCTGTAGTGACCCTCAGATCAATGAGCATATCAGGGTTCCCGTAAGTTAAATCTGTGGGAATCCGAGGTAAGGTGTGAGACTGAGTGGTCCTGCATAAAGCAGTAAGCTGTAGTAGTAGTGTTCTCTAAAACAACTAAACATATCTTTACATATTACCAAGCCTTAAAAAAAAGGAATACTACTAACAGCTAAAATCATGGATGTAAGTGAACTGTCCAGGAGAGTTGGTTCTTTGGCTCAGAGTATGGATCACATGATTCAAGGCTTAAGGGATATACAACTAGAGAATCAGAACATAAAATTTTTTATTAATGATCATCTTGCTAACAAAACTCCTATTGTTGAGTCAACCCCAGAACCCATTGTTAGTCCACCTGAAAAGTTCTCTGGGGACAGATCTATGTTCAGGGATTTCAGGAATTCCTGCACTCTGCTTTTTACTTTGAAACCTAAGTCATACCCAACTGACAGGATTAGAGTTCTAACTGTAATTTCATTTCTCAGAGGTGAGGCCAGGTCTTGGGCCAATGTTTTTTATGAAAAAAATGATCCTATCCTAAATTCCCTAGAAGATTTTTTTTCTGCTATGTCTCTCTTATATGAAGATCACAATAGAAAAAATACTGCTGAAACTGCCATTAGGTCTTTAAGGCAGGGCAAAAGAATGGTAGAAGATTACATTACTGAATTCAAAAGATGGGCTCCTGACACCCTGTGGAATATTCCTGCTCTACGCAATCAGTTTCGTCTGGGGCTCAATGATGCAGTTAAGGATAAGTTGGCAAGGGGTGTGATTCCAGAGGACTTGGATGCCTTGATGACTCTCTCTATTGGCATAGATTGTCGACTTAGGGAAAGGAAGTCAGAAAGATCTTATTCGGAGAATACCACCAGAAGAACCCCCAATTATTATCACTCAACTCCTTCCACAGCAATCACTAGACCCATAGAAGAACCCATGGATGTTGCAGTTATTAGGGGACCCTTGAGACCTGAAGAGAAAGCTAGGCGCAAGCTACTAAACTTATGTCTTTACTGTGCTGAAAAGAACCATGCAGTTAGGGACTGTCCCTCTCTGATTCGACAAAAGAAGGGTAAGACTTCATTCAATGACCATACAGTTAATTTGGTTGACAGCATAAAATCTCATCTATCTATTTATGTCTCCTTACAGTGGTCCCATCAGAAGATAAACGTTCAGGCCATAATTGACTCTGGGGCTTCTGGGAATTTTGCTGATAACACTTTTGTTGTTAATAATCACATTCCACTAATAAAAAAAAGTGTCGCACTAGCTATTCGTCTGGTTGACGGTTCATTCTTTAGCTCTGGTCCCATAACTCACCACACTATTCCACTCAAAGTGGTTACCCCTTCAGGACACACAGAGCTTATTTCTTTTGATGTTCTTCCATCTTCTGTTTATCCACTAATCCTTGGATTGAATTGGTTAATAAAGCATAATCCCACTATATCGTGGTCTACAGCATCAGTAGTTTTTGATTCAAATCACTGTAAACAATCCTGTTTTGGGGTACACACACTTTGTCATATCACTGAACATAAGTTACCAGAATGCTATAGTGAATTTGCTGATGTTTTTGATAAAAAGGAGGCTGAGTCCTTACCTCCACACAGAGACTATGACTGTCCTATTGATCTTATACCTGGAAGCTCCATACCATATGGTCATATATATCCGTTGTCACAGCCAGAGTTAAATCATTTAAAAGAATATTTAGATGATAACTTGAAAAAAGGCTTTATTAGACCTTCCACCTCCTCTGCAGCTGCAGCAATGTTCTTTGTAAAAAACAAGGATGGCAGTCTTAGGCCTATCATCGATTACAGGCAGTTGAACAAATGCACAAAAAAGAACAGATACCCCCTGCCCCTCATACCTGAACTTATTGAACGTTTACAAGGTGCCACAGTTTTTACTAAACTTGACCTCAGAGGTGCTTACAATTTGATTAGGATGAGGGCAGGGGATGAATGGTTAACTGCATTCCGTACTAGATACGGTTTGTATGAATACACTGTAATGCCCTTCGGGTTGTGCAATGCCCCAGCGACATTTCAATGTTTTATAAATGATGTCTTTCATGATTTGTTAGATGTCTGTATTGTCGTATACTTGGATGACATCTTGGTTTATTCAAATTCTCTACAGGCTCACATTGTACATGTCAAACAAGTATTAACACGTTTAAGGGCACACCATCTCTATGCAAAGCTTGAAAAGTGTATTTTTAATACAAACACCATATCATTCCTTGGTTACTGCATCTCACCAGCTGGAATTTCAATAGAGTCAAGCAAAGTGGAAGCTATCACTAACTGGCCTATTCCACGTAATAAAAAAGATGTTCAAAGGTTCCTTGGCTTTGCGAACTTTTACAGAAAGTTCATTAAAGATTTTTCTCTTATTGTCAGACCTCTCACTACGCTAACACGTAAGCAAGTTAAGTTTGTTTGGAATCAAGATGCTGATCATTCCTTTAATATTCTAAAAACGAAATTTGTCTCAGCCCCTATTTTACAATTTCCAGATCCCACATGTCAATTTACTCTGGAAGTTGATGCTTCTGAGTTTGCTCTGGGGGCTGTTTTATCTCAAAGACGTTCTGAAAAAGAACCTTTGCATCCTGTCTCCTATTATTCTAGAACTATGAGTTCAGCAGAGATTAATTATGGAATTGGTGATAAGGAACTTCTTGCAATCAAATCAGCTTTGGAGTTTTGGCGACACCTCCTAGAGGGTGCAACATATCCAATCACCATCTATACTGATCACCGTAATTTAGAATATTTAAAATCAAACAAGACCCTTACTGCTCGCCAGGTTCGATGCAGTTTGTTCTTTTCTCGTTTTGATTACATTATAACTTATAGACCAGGATCCAAAAATATGAAAGCCGATGCTCTTTCTAGAAAAGACCCTCGTCCTACTGATGTGGTTTCTCCTTCATCTATCATACCTCCGGATAGAATTATTTGTCTAACAACTGATTTTAAAACCATTTTACAAGAACATTTAAAGGATGATTCATCTTTGGATCATTTGGATGTACTAAAACATTCGGACAACTTATACTACCATGGCACTCTGTTATATATACCTCCTTCTCTCAGGAATGAGGTACTTACCTCTGCCCACGATTCCTTGTTGGCTGGTCATCCTGGAGTTCATAGAACTGCTCATTTGATTAAAAGGAATTACTGGTGGCCTAAGATGCATGATACTATTAAACAGTATATTGAATCCTGTATGGTATGTACAACTAAGAAACATCAGCATGAGTCCCTATGGTTACCTTCTCTCTTTACCAGTACCAGACAGACCTTGGGCAGCGATTGCTATGGATTTTATCGTTGATCTACCTTCATCAGCTAATTATAACACCATATTAGTATTCTCTAAAATGGCACATTTCCTACCACATAGAGGATTGCCTACATCTTCAGAAACTGCTTCACTTTTTTTAAATCACATTGTAAAACTACATGGTCTACCTGAGACAATTACCACAGATAGAGGTACGCAATTCACTTCAAGGTTTTGGAATCAACTGTGCTCTTCTCTTAACATTACCAAACGTTTGAGTACCGCTTATCATCCACAAACGAATGGTCAAACAGAAAGGACAAATCAAACATTAGAGCAGTACCTTCGTTGCTACTGCACTCAACAACAAGATAACTGGCATTCTCTACTTGCTACTGCAGAATTTGCCCATAATAATGCCGTAAATTCATCAACTAAAATGACATCATTTTACATCAACTACGGATTTCATCCCTCATATTACCCAAATCGGATCAACAATTCCGACATGCCTATAGTTAATGATCTTGTTAACACCATTGCCACCAATTTCACATCATTGAAACAAGTTTTACTTGAAGCTCAGGCTGTTCAGAAACACCATTATGATCTACGTAGATCCAAGCCCCCAGATTACAAGATTGGCGACAAAGTCTGGTTAAGCACTAAACATTTACGGTTACAAGTTCCATCTAAAAAACTCGCTTCTCTATATTTAGGGCCTTATCCAATACAAAAGGTCATCAATGTTAATGCTGTAACACTTAAGCTACCAGACTCTCTAAAGATACACCCCACATTCCATGTTTCTCTTTTGAAACCGTACAGTACAATCAGAGACACGACTCAGAATGACACGGTGGATCCTTCAGTTATTGATGGCATGGAGTATGAGATTGAGTCTATCCTAGACTCTCGTTACCATCATAATCAACTTCAATATCTTGTCAGTTGGAAAGGGTTTGGTCCGGAGGAGGACTCTTGGGAGCCTTCCACTAATGTCTCTGCACCACGTCTTGTCTCCTTGTTCCATCGTAGAAATCCTGATCGTCCTGGTCCTTGATCCGCGGAGCGGCTCCTTAGGGGGGGTGTCCTGTCAGGGATTTATCTCTTTCCACGCTGTACCTTTAAGAAAGTGAACTCACTAGCCCTATTTAAGGCTCCTCCCAACAGAACTCATTGCTTGGTAATTTGTTGCTCAGTGACAAGCTGCTCCAGAAGACACCTAGCCGTTTATACAACTTTGTATTCCAACTTATTGCTTTCTAAACTCACCCTGAGTTTCTGCCCACTTGAATCAACCTGCAGATACTCTTTTGTGCCTGAAGATTTTCACCGTTTATTCAGTCAGAGATTTGTCAGTCTCTCTCCTGTATTGAAGCTACTCCCTGCAGCGTGTGACGTCACGCCCGACATTCTCCCGCCGCGGTTCTCTGTCAGGCTCGCTATGATACCGCTGGGACTTGTTGCTGTCTGGTAACAGTATAACTTTGCTCAATTGCCATCTCCTGTAATACCGGTCTGTATATATTACTACTTTGCTCATTTGCCATCTCCTGTAATACCGGTCTGTATATATTGCATTGTATGAACTGTGTGTATTGCTGCAACTTCATTACACTTATGCTTGCTATATATTAACTGTGAAACTCTCACTTGCTGGAGATTCATACTCACTTCAGATATCAAACATGCACTAAACTTATACTGCAACTTACCAACTTGCATACAAATAACTGTGACAAAGATTCATACTGCTACCATTTCTCATTAACGGACTGCCTAAGCATACTTCAATCTTTATTATAAATAACCTCCATTCTGCTTGAAAAGAACTGTTTGCTTTAACTTCAACTTTATCTGTTTCATGAGATAAACACAGCTTCTTATACTCTGACTGAACAAGTTTGGAAATAACTAATATTCATTATCAAAGTATGGTTTACAAAATGCCCACAGCTTGATTTATTTAGATAACAAAGTACTGTGTGAATTTCGGTGTGTTTGCTAAAGCCTACTGCATAAACTATTTTCACTGCTTGTGTGTTTGAATCAAGGCACCTGCTCTAATTAACTCTTCCACTACTGTTGAAATTACATTCCTATAAGACTTACTCTCTTTTCTGCTGCAAGCAGTTATTGTTGCGTGAAGGTTCCGTTTTCACTCAGCTACCCTGCTGTAGTGACCCTCAGATCAATGAGCATATCAGGGTTCCCGTAAGTTAAATCTGTGGGAATCCGAGGTAAGGTGTGAGACTGAGTGGTCCTGCATAAAGCAGTAAGCTGTAGTAGTAGTGTTCTCTAAAACAACTAAACATATCTTTACACACCCTGAGTTGGTCATTTGTAAATCGTGCTTTTATTGATGCATGGTGGTCTACGGCACCAGATGTAGTCATTCATTATCTTTTGTAAAATATCTATCTCTTTGGAAATATTTTGAATGGGACAGTCTGAAGTATGTACAGAGGTTTAGGCAACAGAACCATTTTAGCTGTTTGAATCCTACACAGCCAAGATATATTTTTTAATAACCAAGAGGAGGACAGGGATTTAAATTCGTTAATCAGCTCACCATAGTTATATTTACGCGTTGATTGTCTGTCAGGGGTTAGATAAGTACTCAAATATTTGAGATATTTAGTTTGTGCTTTAGGAGGGTATTGAGCCCTTATGCCCTCTAGGAGTTGATGCGGAACATTAACCGGTAAAAATGTGGAATTTTAACATGTTGACTGAAAAGTTGGAGACCCTCCCAAAAAAGGTTAATTCTGTCATGGCATGGGTAATAGAGTTCAGGGGGTCAGTCAGGGTCAGTAATAGGTCGTTGGCGTATATGGCTAGTTTATGGTGTCTATTTCCTACCTGTATACGTTAAATATGAGAGTCTGCCCTAATCTTGATTGCTAGAGGTTCTAAAGATCGAATAAATAGTAAAGGGGAGAGGGGGCACCCCTGTCTGGACCCATTTCTTATTTCGAAAACATCAGATAATGTCCCATTTACCCTTATTTTTGCCGTTGGGTTAGTATATAGGGCCATTATTTTTTGTACGAACAAGATAGGGAAATTAAACCATCGAAGCGTCGCATAGAGCTATGTCCAGTCAAGTCGGTCAAATGCTTTCTCGGCGTCAGTGGAAATAAATAGGGCCAGGACGTCTGTTGTGGAAACATAGTCAATAAGATTAAGGACTTTAACAGTGTTATCTTTTGCCTCCCTAGCATGTACAAAACCTGTCTGATCTTATGTATTAATAATGAAAGAATTTTATTTATTTGAGTAGCTAGGATTTTGGCATATAATTTAAAATCTGTATTTAGCACGGAAATTGGTCTGAAGTTGGCTGGAGGTTATCTGGTTATCTGGAGTTTTGCCTGTTTTTTCTAGAACCGTAATGTATGCCTGCAACATGGTCTCTGGAAACATAAGGCCTTCTGAGATGGAATTAAATAAGGAGGTTAAATATGGAGATAGGTATTTTGAGAAAGTTTTATAGTAAAGGCCAGAGAATCCATCAGGACCCGGCGCCTTATTTGATTTTAAAGTATTTATCGCGTCTAACACCTCCCTGATGTTAAAAGGTTGATCTAGAGCCTCTACCTGTTCTACATTTAGTTGCGGGATCTGCACTTGGTCCAAATACTGGTGAGATTTAAAGAGGTGCGTCTGGGTGTCCCTGTCCGGAAACAAATTATATAGTTTGTGATAAAAAAAAACTTTAAATTCTTCAGCAATTTGATAAGTGTCCTCTATATATCTACCTGACTTGTATTTAACCGAATTAATATATGTGCGTTGTTGCCTTTTTTTTTAAGGCTATTGCTAGCCACTTCCCAGATTTGTTTCCTTCCCTATAAAACCTCTGCTGAAAGGATAGCAATTGTCTTTGGGTGTTTATCTGTAGCATTATATTTAATTGGTCTCTTTTAGTGTTAAGATTATCTAGAATTTGAGCATCATCTGGAGAGTTTTTGTGTAAGTAATCCAACGCCTAGATTTAGAGTTCTGCGTTAGCCGTCAAAAGCAGCATTAAGGGGTCCTAACGCTGCTTTTGGCCGGCCGCTGGTATTTAGAGTTGGCCAGGTAAAGGTGTACCGCTCACTTTCAAGCTGCAACTTTTCCATACCGCAGATCCCCTTACGCCAATTGCGTATCCTATCTTTTCAAGGCGATCTTCCTAAAGCCGGTATTTAGAGTCTTGGCTGAAGTGAGCGGTAGAGCCTCTACCGACAAGACTCCTAACGCCCATGGAAAGGCTGTAGTTAAGAGCTTTATGGGCTAACGCCGGTATATAAAACTCTTAACTACAGTGCTCTAAAGTACACTAACACCCATAAACTACCTATGTACACCTAAACCGAGGTCCCCCCACATCGCAGCCACTATAATAAATATTTTTAACCCCTAATCTGCCGACCGCACATCGCCGCCACCTACATTATCCCTATGAACCCCTAATCTGCTGCCCCTAACATCGCCAACCCCTATATTATATTTATTAACCCCTAATCTGCCCCCCCCCCAACGTCGCCGCCACCTAACTTCAAGTATTAAACCCTAATCTGCCAACCAGACCTCGCAGCTACTATAATAAATGTATTAACCCCTAAAGATAAGTCTAACACCCCCTAAGGTAAATATAATTTTAATCTAACAAAATAAATTAACTCTTATTAACTAAAGTATTCCTATTTAAATCTAAATACTTACCTGTAAAATAAACCCTTATATAGCCAATCGGAATTAAGGTAGGATAAATCTGATTGGCTGATTCAATCAGCCAATCAGATTGAAGTTCAATCCAATTGGCTGATCCAATCAGCCAATCGGATTGAGCTTGCATTCTATTGGCTGTTCCAATCAGTCCGGTCTTTGTTGTACTTGCTGCCATTCTTTCCTCTGGGGCGACGGAACTCCACTGGCCCCTTTGCTTTGCTGAACCTGTGCATCTTGATTCTTCTCCACCTCTGGAGGGGAAATGTCCAAATCTTTGCAGACCATAGGAATATCTCCAAACCCCATCTATAAGGAATGTTCATTTTCCTGAGAAGCAAGGTGAGAGGCCTGAGCTCCCTTTGTTTAGTAAGAGTTCTCTATGAGAGATCCGCATATAGTTGGATGTCTGCATTTTCATACTTGACAGGTTGTTGTTCATGAGTAAGTCTCATTATATCCTCCTTAACCTGAAAGTTTGTAATGCGGACAATCACATCCCAAGGGGGCTGCGTGTCTAGGGGCTTAGGGCTAAGGGCTCTGTGGGCCCTGTCTATTTCAATTTTAACTGGTGATTCTGCATGTTTGAGGAAATAAAAAAGATCCTGCAGATATTGCTCCAGGTCAGAAGGTGGGATGGATTCAGGGATACCCTTGATTCTAATATTGTGCCTCCTACTTCTGTTTTCTGCATCATCCTTTTTTCTTCTAGATCTTGAATCATGTTGTTCTGTTTATGGATTATATTGTGCAGGTGTGTTATTGCTGTGCCATGTGTTTCTTGAGTGTTTTCCACTGGTTCAACCCTTTGGCCAGTTCTTTTTTGAGGTCACTTATTTCATCTTTAATACATTGTTTCGCTTGCAGGACTAGGGTAGAAAAGTCTTTTTTGATGGTAGTGTCTCAAATAAAGCTTTAGGCACTGTTATAGTATCCACCATGGCTTCTGAGTCAGATTCGAAGGAGGAAAATGCTGTGATAGAGTCAGGGTCTTCCGTGGCATTAAACGACAAAGTTGTCCCTGCACTCCAAGGTAAGGACACACCAGACTCCAATGAATAAAAGCAAAAATATGTTCTTTATTCCAATATTCAGCTCTAAAAACAGCAGCAAATATCAAGTCAGAAGGAAGTGGAAGTTCAGGTCAAACATGTTTCGTCTGTAATAACGTAACTTCCTCAATGACCTACAAGGTAAGGCACTACCGTACACGTTTATATATGGCAGAAAACACACACCCCTCTCTCTCTAATTGGTATCAGGATTAACCCTTTTGTTTATCAAATGCCGTTTCTCTCTGCATTTTGGAAAACCTAATCTTGATAATGGCTACTTGTTGTCTTCTAAATAATGCGTGCAAAAACATACAAAATTTATAATTCATAATACTTCTTTTATATCTGGCTACTGTGGCCTTTTAATTAATTCATTGCAGTTTGCTATATAAGAAACATATGTATGCACTTACTTCAATAAGAGCTATTTACTTTACATCTAATATATATGCTGATTTTCTACTAGAACCAAACACAGAAAGGAAGAATTCTAGGTTGGAATAGACATTATTCATGATATATACATTATTTACATAATGTAACATTCTTAGTCATGAAAATTTGAAACCCAAACAAACTTGAATTTTAATCAACAAATAGTTTCACATCCCATTCACTGTTCAGACCTATAGGAATCCTAGTTCCCAAAGTGAAAATCCAAAAGACTTCTTGTTGTTTCAGTGATCTAATCCTATTAACCACTCTTGGTACAATGCCCTGTACTTGCAATAAAGAACTATTGGATGCATGAAATTTGTGGAAATGCTGGGCTATGGGAGTAGTTGATTCGGAATCATTAATTGCTTGTAAGTGCTCCAGATATCTATCTGGTCGTATGACCTACGTACTTCCTTCCACAGCCCCTGCATGTCAACAAATATATTACAAATTTTGTATTACAATTAATATACTGTTTAATGTTATAGGCCCTGGATTCATAATGTGATCTAAACTCATCTCCAAGAATGATATAGGAGCAAGTTTTACATCTTCCACTGCCACATCTGTGGTATGCTGATTTTCTACTTAACCAATACCTTTTGTTTTCTGTGGGTAACATGGAAGGCGACAACATATTTCCCAGTGTTCTTGATTTTCTACTTACATATGTGAGACCTGAGTCTATAATTTCACTCAATGTTGTCTGTTCTTAAAATGGGTAATGCACTCTTGATAATATTACAGATTTCACTGTACTCTCTGCTATAAGTAGCAATAAAAAAAGGTTTTTTATCATACTTTTTAGTTGTTTTTTTATTATTCTTTTTGTATTTCAATATGGAGTTCCTGTCCATACCATCAACCTGTTTCTTTGCACTATCTAAATGTGCTGCATTATATCCTCTGTTAAGAAACCTCTGTGTAATTTCATTAGAGTGTTTATTATAATCATCTGTTGAGGTGCAATTTCTTTTCACCCTCATATACTGACTTTTTGGTATAGCTTTTATAGTATGACCTGGATGACAAGATCTTGCATTAAGAATAGTGTTACCCGCTGTCGGGTTTCTATATAAGCTGACTATATTATCAGTATTTGATTCATTAGTTTTAAGCATCACATCCAAATATGGAATGGATGACATTGAAAACTCCAAGGTAAAATCCAAATTCATATTATTATGTTTGATATATTTCAAAAAATCTTGCAGATGATTTAGGTCATCAGATTCCCACACAAACAGCAGGTCATCTATACACCTGCCGTAGTAACGTATATTGTCCCTGAAGGGGTTCTCATCTCCAAAGACGTGGAACAGCTCCCACCAACCTTCCGTGGCATTAATGGCAGCAGATTTGGCTTTCAAAGTCTTGAAAAAGTTGTTAGCTGAAGGGGTTGCATGACTTCTCTGTTTAGGGCCATTCCCTTTTCTGTTAGGTTTTTTTGGGAGACATGTTTATGACTTATGCTGAAATTGGTTCGAGAGTGTAGCTCTTGCTTTACACGTGTACTTATTTACAGGGCTGCTTATTATTGTCTTGTTATGTACCTTAACCTCTTAAAACACTGGAAGCTTGTTTGACAAAGAAAGAAAGATGCAGGAGTCAGGACGCCTCTATTGCTTAATGCAGTGATATATTTTATGACATTTTCAGAGTTTCCCTGCTTTCCATAAGTTTTAACGTAATGCAGCTAAGGCCAGCATTAAAACAGCAAAGTGTATGATGCAAATCTGAAAGTTTTGCAATGCAGCACTACAATTTTGAGAAGGCCTGAATTATGCCATATTACGTGAAAAAATCACAGAAGCTATGTATCTGAATTTATCCCTCAACAAGGAGCACCACTGTTCTTAACAATTGTGGTTATTCAAAGGCCCACTCATTTTATGCACCATTGTTTGCCTGCTGTATGTCAGTGTGGCTTTTCATCTGTTGTTAATCTGCCCTGAGGTCGTGTGTGATGTGCCCGTGTTACATGCGGCCTACCACGCCACTTCTGATTTCAGGCCGTTTATCTGTGTGGTGATTCTAGCCTCACTAGCTACAGCTGCGTTGCTCCTTACCATCCCATCCGTAGTCGGGTGTGCTGCTACTGGTCCCGGTGTGCAGTTTGGTCGGGTCCCGGCAAGGAGAGGCCTGAATTGTTTCACCTCACGTGCGCGTCCAGAAGCGCCCCAAACCTCACATGAAGTTGTCTCCTTAAGGATGGAACTGTCCTATACAGCTGGGCAACTTTTCTCCTGCTTTTTGTCACTTTAGTGACTTCTCAGCAAGATTGGGCTCAGGAGCTCTCTTAAGCAGCGGCCATCTCACTGGCTGGCTAGCTCCGCCCCCGCAATTACAAGATTTTTAGTCAGTCTTGCAATAAATCCCCATAATGCTTATGACATTCTTTTAATTTACACCTTCTTTGTTGCCACATTTTTTCAATAGCCAAACTTTCCCCACCACTTGCCCTATTTTGGAGGAATGAATATAGGCTTGTTACTGAAGTAGATACAGATAGCCTCTATCATTTCTTTAGCATTGTTAATTGTTTTGCTATCGAAGTCAGTTAGGGACATATATATGTTAGGGTTAGGCATGTGAAGTGTGCAGTGTGCACTTGCAGCTATGGGCCAGATTACAAGTTTGCGCAGCAAATCTAAATTTAACGTTAGCAAAAAAACACAGCTAGCAATATGGTTTTTGCGATTCTCAGGATTTGCTCGTATTAAAGTTGATTAAAAAAAACAAACTTTTTTTGCTACATGTAGCCCAAAAATCGTAAACATTGCAGTCAAAGTTTTGCCGTGCCCCTGCAT
>NC_069504.1:1089148186-1089165686 GCF_027579735.1 Bombina bombina
CAAAACAAAAACTCTGTAACAATAAATACAGTGCAAATATATGCTAATCTGTTAATACATAGTACTAATGATGCTCCTGATAAAAAATATAAAACACACTTCACCTTATACAGTGAAAGGTGATAGTCCGTTAGGGTAAAGGATTTCCAAGGTATCTTTTAAAAATTGACAACAGTACCTTTCAAATGTGTCCGCTATGTATTTGAATAATTCATTTACTGATGTCAGCTGGAAATTACTTTTCCCCGCTTGTGGGGCTGGTTTCTCCCGGTGCAGCTTCGGATTAGTCAAAAGGATCCTTATTTGACTCGTTGTATTACCATGTAAAAGAAAAAAGAAACAGAAGCGCACCAGGGCACGATTCAAGTGAAGATTTATTAAATGAAACACACACGCAACTGATAGTGTTGCACTTACAAGATTAAAAAACAATATGAGCCTGTAGATTTAAAAGGTCTTTGAGTGCGCTGGAACAGAGATGACAAACAGCTCCTGTCAGCTGGTCTCGGTAAGTACAAGGCGTCCGGACTGCCCTTTTGTACTGTCCACACACAAGGAGACCAAGAACATCCACACACAAGGAGCCTATGATTGAACAGATTGAACATATTGATCCTGCTTATACCAATAGTTTTGGAAAAAATTATCTAAGAGAGAAAAGATCTAGACAGTTTAATCTATTAGACACGAACATAGAAGGGGCAAGTCTATGTGAGGAAGATCCCGATAATTAATTTAAAACATTGGAGAAATTGTTATATCAGGATGCGAGAGATTGGCAGGATTTAATCCTGCTAGAAAACTATATTTTGCACAAAGTAGTACCAAGGGGTCTGAGAATTTTTAAGAAACCCGCATTCGAATTAGATGAAGTAGAATACACCACAGAGTGGGAGGCAGCTAGTCTGGAATGTTCCAATAAGTTTATTAAAATATTGATTAAATATAGAGAACATAGACTTGAAAAGCTTAAGGATGAAATAGATGAAACCCTTCAAAAGATTCAACCATTTAGGAATATAGATAAATGGATAACTAGAAATAAGAGTATTCAATTTAGAGTGAATCAGTTAGATAAAGAATTAAAAATCAACAAACAAAATAAGCTTAGAAGAGATATCAATGATTTTAAAGAAAATAAAATTTATACATACAAAAAACAAAATAATAAAGAAAAGAGCGATATTATTGTTGAGAACAAAGAGGGCCCTAAACAGAATTATAATGAAATAATAACCAAAATAGAAATTCAATACAGTCACATGACAGGAAGGTCAATGGTGGATATATAAACCACAATAATTATGGACCACATTCTAACCACAATAATTATGGTCCACACTCTTACCATAAATCAAGTATTAACTATAGCACACAACAGAACTATAACACACATCAAAATCGTCAGTTTAGAAATAATAGATTGGACAGTAATGGTGGATATAATCATAATTATAGGGTTTCAAATTATCAGTCTAAGGATACAAGAACAGGGAACAATAGCTACAACCATTACCCCCAATGGAGAAGAAGAGACTCATACAGAGATAATAGGAATCCAGTACAGGATAATGGTATGAATAGAAACCAACAACTATCAGCAGGAATATCCACAAATAACAGATTTGAGCCTTTAGTGGCTAGTAAGGACACTGATTTAGCAGTATGGGATACAAGGTGAGCCAGACCGAAAGAGAGCTCTGCTAAAAATCAACATTTTTTAGGAGAAGGAGAGGGGTTAAATCCCCTCAAACAAAATCAGGGAGATATGAGAATAAGGCCAAGGAAAAGATCTTTCGCCCCCTCATATGCTAACCTGTATGTTAATGCCTTCGAACATGAATTTATTTGGAACAATAATCCTTTTACAAATAATATAATCAAATATGGAAGGTATATAGATGATGTTTTAATTTTATGGAAGGGGGACGAGATATTAATTGATAGTTTTATAAAGTTTATTAATAATAACGATTATAATTTAATTTTTACCAAAGTTTATTCCAATACACAAATTGAATTTCTGGATCTAATCTTATATAAAGATAAGGATAGCAAAATTGCAGTGAAAAATTTTAGAAAATTGACAGATAGGAACAGCTTCATTCAAGCTAAGAGCGCACATAAGAGAAGCTGGATCCAAAATGTTCCATATAGTCAGTTCCTACGTTTGAGAAGAAACTACACATATTTGGAGGATTTCACAGCAGAAGCTGACATTCTGACAAATAAATTTGTAGAGAAGGGGTATAGCAAGGAAGTTATCAACCAAGCTAAAGATAAAGCTCTTGCAAAAGAAAGAAGTTCATTCTTTAGTAAGGAAGATAGACATAATGATCAACCTATTGGTACTAGAGTACATAATGAGTTAATGACAACCCTTTCAGTTAATACCAAACCCATCAGGTTTATTACTACCTATAATGAGAGGTCCAAAAAATTTGAAAAAATAATACAGAAACATTGGCCCCTCTTAGTAACTGATCCCCTATTGAGGACAAGAATAAATGAGACACCAGTGTTCACATACAAGAAAGGCAAAAGCCTTAAGAACATATTAGCACCCAGCAAATTAAGAGAGATCAAACAACAGAGAGGTGTCAACATCTCCACCACTGAGAATTGGTTGACCACCTGGCAAGGTACGTTCAAATGTGGTAAAGCGAGGTGCAATATGTGTGCACATGTAGACAAATCTCCCACTTTTTCTAATTCAGAATTAACAGAAACTTTTAATATTACAGGTAGGAAAAACTGTGACTGTACCTATGTAGTCTATTTACTGCATTGTGGGTGTGGCCTACTTTATGTAGGCCGCACCAAAAGGAAAATTAGACGTAGAATCAATGAGCATATTTATAATATCAAAGAGAAGTTGCTGACACATAGTATACCAAAACATTTCCTTGAACATCATGGTAGTAATCCAAAGTCTCTAAAAGTACAGGTGATAGATTGGGTCCCACCAAATAAACCTAATAGATTACTTGATTTAAGAAGGTTGGAAACTAAATGGATCTACAAGTTGAAAACATTACAACCATTAGGGTTGAATATCGATATAGATATAGCTGCATACATGTAGTTTTTAATGGATATGACAATAATGAATTATTTATATATTTGGTATTGTTCTGTTTTGTTATATTACTCTAAAAATCTATTGCTAGTGTTATGGCCTAATATGGAGATTCCATGAAAAAATGTAGGGTATTTCATTTATTTATTTATATGTCACTTTTAACTATATATTTTATAAATATGTGTTTTTAATATATATTCATTAATTCATATGTATCTTATTAATTGTATTATATTGTACCATTTTGATCAAATTTTATGAAGATTTGTAATATAGGGTTATTTAGAATATTTTAAGTTTTAATATACAGGTATAGCAGCCTAACTATGCTAGCGTGATGCACATGAGAGTTATTTTTCGTGCATTGTTTTGGGTTAATCCTTTTAGAATGCAGTCCCACTGAATTATGTTTTCCAATGTTTAAATTAAAGATGGATAAACAGCGATAAGACAATTTATACCCCTATGTTTTTGTAATAGAATATTTTGTATAAGAAATATTCACTACTGTTTCCTTTTGTTTTTTTCTGCCACGGACTTTCCACCAATCAAACGGGTAGGATATGACACACCCGTGACAGGCCCTGAAAGGGGTGTGTTTAACTAACATGAACATTTAAAAAGCTGAAGAGCGCCAAAATGAACATTACTCATTCACCTCTTGATAAAGCCCGACCGAAGTTCGGGGGAAACGCGTCGAGGAATATAGGATATTGTTCCTGGTCTCCTTGTGTGTGGACAGTCATCGAGGTAGTACAAAAGGGCAGTCCGGACGCCTTGTACTTACCGAGACCGGCTGACAGGAACTGTTTGTCCTCTCTGTTCCAGCGCACTCAAAGACCTTTTAAATCTACAGGCTCATATTGTTTTTTAATCTTGTAAGTGCAACACTATCAGTTGCGTGTGTGTTTCATTTAATAAATCTTCACTTGAATCGTGCCCTGGTGCGCTTCTGTTTCTTTTTTCTTTTATATGTGAGAAGAATATTATGATTATTTTTATTTAGGTTTGAGACAAATTCATAAAGACAGGTCAGGGGGCCATCCCATAGCATGAAAATATCATCCACATATCTAATCCATAATGATACATGGGAGTCAAATGTTTCACTGTGCTGTTCAAATATTTCCAGCTCTCATGCTCCTAGGTGAAGACATGCATATGTTGGGGCACAGACTTCTCCCATTGCTATCCCCCTGACCTGTCTATAAATCGAATTGTCAAATTGGAAGACAATGTTTTGAGTGCTGCAATCCCCCACCCTTTTCACAGTAACTTATATAGCTCTACTGTGTATTATTCTTTTTCTAAACAATTCTGAATTAATAATTAATTTTGGGGGTCTGCACCTGGTCTAATACGGTTAAATTCCATTTAGACTGTTTTCATTATCCAGGTGTAAAGTTCCCATCCTGTAATCAGGAGGGTCCTGGTAATTCTCTCCCAGTTATGTCTGTACTTAATCTGTATTTAGGAGTTTAAGGGAGGATTGCCAATTTACTCCGTTCTTTGGGATTGAAGAATATTTTAACATATACTACCTAGCTGGTATATGTTGAGTTCTTTTCGTTTTTGGTTGGGGCATTTTTGAAGACCTGCAAACATGGCCTTTACAAACAATGGGAAGCAGAGTTGAAAGAATCTCTAACTAATACAAATTTGGAAAGTGGTGATCTTGAAACATGTATTTAGTGCTTTTAAAAAATACAAGAATTGCATAGCGAAGCAAGTAAAGCTCAGAGCTGAAAATTCTAGCTTATTTAACTATGCAGAGAAAAAAATAGTCCCTAGAGGGCTAAGATTGTTTCTAGACCCTGGGTTTAATGCCAGAGAAGAAGAAGGGGGTTTAGAATTTCTAGAAGAATGGAATGGAAAACTATCTACATGTGCATTAGATATGATTGATATGTTGATTAGAAGGAACAATAAAAGATTAGATAAAATTAAAGAGGATGTTGAACAAGCACTGCAAGTAGTTAATCAATTTGACAATGATCACAACTTCACTAAACTAAATGAAGAAACAAAAACACATATTTCTAGATTACAAGCTGAAATAAAAGTAAAAAAGTGTAGAAAACTACATCATGACCAAGAAGATTATCAAAATAAAAGAGTATATGTTTACAAATTTGATAAAGGCTCATATGATTCAGGCACTGATGCCTCTGATTTGGAAACTGACACAGAAAGACTTTCAAAAAACGGAGCTTCTGGATCCCAGAGCATAGATATAGGAGGAGGGGGGGGGGAGAGGAGGAGGGGGGAGAGGTGTAAACTTACAAGAGAGAAGATACCATCAATGCAATCAGAGAGGGAGAGGGGAAAATTTGAGACAGGGATTGAGAAACAGGGGGAGACCATGAAGGAGACCCTATCAAGGATACTAACTCCAAGTATTGAAAGTGAACTACAAATTTTTAATCTTTCCTCGTTTAGGTTAAATTTGACCCACATTGAAGTTCTAAAGAAGGGACTATCATTTAGTCCTACAAATAAATTAAACAAATTTGAACTAGTAAAAGACCTTCACCTCTTTGCTAGAAAATTAGTTCTACACCACACTATGGGGCATACAGTGGGGCAAAAAAGTATTTAGTCAGCCACCAATTGTGCAAGTTCACCCACTTAAGAAGATGAGAGAGGACTGTAATTTTCATCATAGGTATACCTCAACTATGAGAGACAAAATGTGGTAACAAATCCAGACAATCGCTTTGTCTGATTTGGCAAGAATTTTTTTGCATATTATGGTGGAAAATAAGTATTTGGTCACCTACAAACAAGCAAGATTTCTGGCTCTCACAGACCTGTATCTTCTTATTTAAGAGGCTCCTCTGTCCTCCACTCATTACCTGTATTAATGGCACCTGTTTGAACTTGTTATCAGTATAAAAGACACCTGTCCACAACCTCAAACAATCACACTCCAAACTCCACTATGGTGAAGACCAAAGAGCTGTCGAAGGACACTAGAAATAAAATTGTAGACTTGCACCAGGCTGGGAAGACTGATTCTGCAATAGGCAAGCAGCTTGGTGTGAAGAAATCAACTGTGGGAGCAATAATTAGAAAATGGAAGTCATACAAGACCTCTGATAATCTCCCTCGATCTGGGGCTCCGCGCAAGATCTCACCCAGTGGGGTCAAAATGATCACAAGAACGGTGAGCAAACATCCCAGAACCACACGGGGGGACCTAGTGAATGACCTGCAGAGAGCTGGGACCAACGTAACAAAGGCTACCATCAGTAACACACTACGCTGCCAGGGACTCAGATCCTGCAGTGCCAGACGTGTCCCCTGCTTAAGCCAGTACATGTCTGGGCCCATCTGAAGTATGCTAGAGAGCATTTGGATGATCCAGAAGCGGATTGGGAGAGTGTCATATGGTCAGATGAAACCAAAGTAGAACTGTTTGGTAGAAACACAACTCGTCGTGTTTGGAGGAGAGAGAATGCTGAGTTGCAACCAAAGAACACCATACCTACTGTGAAGCATGGGGGTGGCAACATCATGCTTTGAGGCTGTTTCTCTGCAAAGGGAACAGGAAGACTGATCCATGTACATGAAAGAATGAATGGGGCCATGTATCGTGAGATTTTTAGTGCAAACCTCCTTCCATCAGCAAGGGCATTGAAGATGAAACATGGCTGGGTCTTTAAGCATGACAATGATCCCAAACACACTGCCCGGGCAACAAAGGAGTGGCTTCGTAAGAAGCATTTCAAGGTCCTAGAGTTGCCCAGCAACAGCCCCAAAACATCACTGCTCTAGAGGAGATCTGCATGCAGGAATGGGCCAACATACCAGCAACAGTGTGTGACAACCTTGTGAAGACTTACAGAAAACGTTTTACCTCTGTCATTGCCAACAAAGGATATTTAACAAAATATTGAGATGAACTTTTGATATTGACCAAATACTTATTTTCCACCATAATTTGCAAATAAATTCTTTCCAAATCAGACAATGTGATTGTCTGGATTTGTTTCCACATTTTGTCTCTCATAGTTGAGGTATACCTATGATGAAAATTACAGGCCTCTCTCATCTTCTTAAGTGGGAGAACTTGCACAATTGGTGGCTGACTAAATACTTTTTTGCCCCACTGTATTCAGAATTGCACCAGCAGCTCACAAGAGCTGCTGGTGCAATGCCGCACCCTGCAGTCTCGCGGCCAATAGGCTGCCAGCAAGGGGGTGTCAATCAACCCGATCGTACTCGATCGGGTTGATTTCCGGCGATGTGTGTCCGCCTGCTCAGAGCAGGCGGACAGGTTATGGAGCAGCGGTCTTTGTGACCGCTGCTTCATAACTGCTGTTTCTGGTGAGTCTGAAGACTCGCCAGAAACACAGGGCATTAAGCTCCATTCGGAGCTTGATAGATATGCCCCTATGTATCAACATAAGTCTGAACAAAGAAAAGATGAGGAAACTATTAATGTTCAAAAATCCCTCCTTGATGAGAATGAAGATAGTGAGAGGTCTGTAAAAAGAAACCCCACTTTTAGAACTAATCTAAAATCAAAATCCACATACATGCCATCCATAGCACAAGTTCCTGCAGTTTCACTGTTTGTTAAAGCAGTTGAAAAGGAAATAGAAAAACTGCCTGATGACTGGATATGGTCAGACAACTTAAATTTTAGACAGAGACAATCACTAAAAGAACTAAGTACAGCAAAAGGGGTGATCTTTAAGCCGGCTGATAAGGGCGGCAATCTGGTTCTCCTTGATGAGTCATTTTATCTAAATGAGGTAAAGAGACAACTAAATGATAAATCCCAATATGAAAGACTCCCTAGAAACTCAATGGTACAAATGAAGTCAAAATTTAATAGAATTTTACATGAAGCTAAGATGGAAGGTCTCATTACCCCAAAAGAGTTTCAATTCATGTGCCCGGTGTGTCCAGTGATGCCAGCTTTTTATATAATTCCAAAAGTCTATAAGAATATGTCACATCCTCCTGGGAGGCCAATTGTCTCGGGGATTGGCAGCATCAGTGAACACGTTGGAGAATATGTTGATTGTTTTCTCAGACCCTTCCTCCTCTCGCTCCCCTCCTATGTCAAAGATACTCCTGACCTCCTAAGGAAGCTAGATGACCTTTCATTTAAACCTGAAACAATTCTAATATCTCTAGATGTGGAAAGTCTCTATTCGTCCATACCTCACGAGATAGGAATTAGTGCATGTAAACAGTTCCTTAAACCATGAGGACCAGACAGTGATAGGCACACAGTCTTTACTATTGATCTCTTACATTTTATTCTTGAAAACAATGTCTTCCAATTTGACAATTCGACTTATAGACAGGTCAGGGGGACAGCCATGGAAGCAGTCTGTGCCCCAACATATGTGTGTCTTCACCTAGGAGCTTGGGAGCTGGATATATTTGAACAGCTCAGTGAAACATTTGACTCCCATGTATCCCTATGGATTAGATATGTGGATGATATTTTCATGCTATGGGATGGCCCCCTGACCTGTCTTTATGAATTTGTCTCAAAACTAAAAAAAAATAATCGTAATATTCTTCTCACATATGCCTATAGTGAAAAAGAATTGCCATTTTTGGATATTTCTATCAAAAAAGAAGGCAACCATATTTCAACAGAGAATCATTGCAAAAACACAGTTACGAATAAACATAGAAACATAGAAACATAGATATTGACGGCAGATAAGAGCCATAGGCCCAGCAAGTCTGCCCGACCTTACCTAACAGTATAAACTTATCTAGTTCGTAGGATAGCCCTATGCTTGTCCCATGCATTTTTAAAGTCCCCCACAGTGTTTGTTGCTACTACCTCTTGAGGAAGTTTATTCCATAAATCAATCACTCTTTCTGTAAAGAAGTGCTTCCTCAAATTACTTCTGAATCTACTACCCTTTAGCTTGAGCTCATGACCCCTTGTTCTTGAATTTTCCATTTTATGTAAAATACCCACAGCCTCAGTTTTACTAAACCCTTTAATGTACTTGAAAGTTGCTATCATATCACCTCTTTCCCTTCTCTCCTCTAAGCTATACATATTTAGGTCATTGAGCCTATCCTGGTAAGTTTTATTTTTTAGACCATGTACCATTTTGGTAGCCCTCCTTTGCACAGATTCAAGTTTGTTAATATCCTTCTGAAGATATGGTCTCCAGAACTGCACACAATACTCAAGATGAGGCCTAACTAATGATCTATAAAGTGGCATAAGAACCTTACTATTTCTGCTGCAAATACCTCTACCAATACATCCAAGCATTCTGCTAGCCTTACTCGCTGCATTACTACATTGTTTACTAAGTTTTAAATCATCTGAAATAATAATTCCCAAGTCCTGTTCCTCGTCTGTAACAGTCAGTAAAGTGTCATTGAGTCTGTAATTAACATTTGGATTTTTCTTCCCTAAATGCATTATTTTACACTTTGCTGTGTTAAACTTTAGACCCCAGTCGTTTGTCCAATCCTCCAATTGTTGTATATCACTTCTCATTTTGTCTACCCCCCCTGGAACATCCACTCTGTTGCAAATTTTTGTATCATCTGCAAAGAGACATACTTTCCCCTGTAGCCCTTTGCTGATATCGCAGATAAATATGTTAAACAAAACAGGCCCCAGAACTGACCCCTGAGGAACACCACTAGTAACAGCCCCCTCTGCTGAATGAACTCCATTTACTAAGACACTTTGTTTTCTGTCCTTAAGCCAGCATTCCACCCAGTTCACAATTTTTGAATCTAGACCAAGGAGATATAGTTTGTGAATAAGTTTATTGTGTGGGACGGTGTCAAATGCTTTGCTGAAATCTAGATATGCTACATCAACTGCTCCTCCCTTGTCTAATACTTTTGTTACATAATCAAAGAAGTCAATTTGATTAGTCTGACATGATCTCCCTGAAGTAAAACCATGCTGATTTTGGTCCTCTAAATTGTTTGTCTTTATGTAAGTCATAATTCTTTCTTTTAAGAGGCTTTCCATTAATTTCCCTACTACTGAAGTTAAACTAACTGGCCTGTAGTTGCCAGATTCTTGTCTACTGCCCTTTTTATGAAGGGGTATTACATTTGCTATTCTCCAATCATCTGGGACAGCTCCTGTTAATAGTGACTGATTAAACAGATCAGTTAATGGGACAGTTAGCACTGATCGAAGTTCTTTTAAAACCCTTGGAATAGTCTCCTGGAAGCATCCAGTTGACACCCAAAACCCCATATGGTCAACTTATAAGACTTAAAGGGACACTGAACCCAATTTTTTTCTTTCGTGATTCTTATAGAGCATGACATTTTAAGCAACTTTCTAATTTACTCCTATTATCAATTTTTATCTTGCTATCTTTATTTGAAAAAGAAGGCATCTAAGATTTTTTCTTGGTTCAGAACTCTGGATAGCATTTTTTTATTGGTGGATGAAATTATCCACCAATTAGCAAGGACAACCCAGGTTGTTCACCAAAAATGGTCCGGCATCTAAACTTACATTCTTGCATTTCAAATAAATATACCAAGAGAATAAAGAAAATTTGATAATAGGAGTAAATTAGAAAGTTGCTCAAAATTTCATGCTCTATCTGAATCACGAAAGAAAAAATTTGAATTCAGTGTCCCTTTAAAATAAACTGTTCATCTAAAACCAAGTTTGAACATCATGCAGACTTGATGTGTAAACGATTCATTGAGAGAGGATACTCTCACAATCTAATAAAATACACACTCAATAAAGTAAGAAAATTGAACAGGGATGACCTCCTATATTCTAAAAGTGATAAAAAGAGTGATAATAACTTAAAGGGACAGTCTACACCAGAATTTTTATTGTTTTAAAAGATAGATAATCCTTTTATTACCCATTTCCCAGTTTTGCATAATTAATACAGTAATAATAATATACTTTTAACCTCTGTGATTATCTTGTATCTAAGCCTCCGCAAACTGCCCCTTTTTTCAGTTCTTTTGACAGACTTGCAGTCTAGCCAATCAGTGCGTGCTCCCAGATTACTTCACGTGCACGAGCACAGTGTTATCTATATGAAATACGTGAACTAACACCCTCTATTGGTGAAAAACTGTTAAAATGCAATCTGAAAGAGGTGGGCTTCAAGGTCTAAGAAATTAGCATATGAACCTCCTAGGTTAAGCTTTCAACTAAGAATACCAAGGGAACAAAGCAAAATTGGTGATAAAAGTAAATTGGAAAATTGTTTAAAATTACATGCTCTATCTGAATCATGAAAGTTTATTTTGGCCTAGACTATCCCTTTAAGGTTTATCACAACCTATAACTGCCATTGGCAAAATATTAGACAAATATTGGCCCAAATACTGTTCCGATCAGCCAATAGAATGCGAGCTCAATCTGATTGGCTGATCGGATCAGCCAATCGGATTGAACTTGATTCTGATTGGCTGACTCCATCAGCCAATCAGAATATTCCTACCTTAATTCCGATTGGCTGATAGAATCCTATCAGCCAATCGGAATTCGAGGGACGCCATCTTGGATGACGTCATTTAAAGGAACCGTCATTCGTCGTTCAGTCGTCGGCCAGGATGGATGTTCCGCGTCGGAGGTCTTCAGGATGCTGCCGCTCCGCTCCGGATGGATGCCGCTTGGATGAAGACTTCAATCGGATGGAAGACCTCTTCTTCCCCGCTTGGATGAAGACTTCAGCCGGATCATGGACCTCTTCAGCCCCCCGCTTGGGCTTGGATCAGGACATCGGAGGAGCTCTTCTGGACAGATTGGTGAACCCGGTGAGGTGAAGACAAGGTAGGAAGATCTTCAGGGGCTTAGTGTTAGGTTTATTTAAGGGGGGTTTGGGTTAGATTAGGGGTATGTGGGTGGTGGGTTGTAATGTTGGGGGGCTTGGGTATTGTATGTTTTTTTTTTACAGGCAAAAGAGCTGAACTTCTTGGGGCATGCCCCGCAAAGGGCCCTGTTCAGGGCTGGTAAGGTAAAAGAGCTTTGAACTTTTGTAATGTAGAATAGGGTAGGGCATTTTTTTATTTTGGGGGGCTTTGTTATTTTATTAGGGGGCTTAGAGTAGGTGTAATTAGTTTAAAATTGTTGTAATATTTTTCTTATGTTTGTAAATATTTTTTTATTTTTTGTAACTTAGTTCTTTTTTATTTTTTGTACTTTAGCTAGTTTATTTAATTGTATTTATTTGTAGGAATTGTATTTAATTAATTTATTGATAGTGTAGTGTTAGGTTTAATTGTAACTTAGGTTAGGATTTATTTTACAGGTAATTTTGTAATTATTTTAACTATTTTAGCTATTAAATAGTTCTTAACTATTTAATAGCTATTGTACCTGGTTAAAATAAATACAAAGTTACCTGTAAAATAAATATTAATCCTAAAATAGCTATAATATAATTATAATTTATATTGTAGCTATATTAGGATTTATTTTACAGGTAAGTATTTAGCTTTAAATAGGAATAATTTATTTAATAAGAGTTAATTAATTTTGTTAGATTAAAATTATATTTAATTTAGGGGGGTGTTAGTGTTAGGGTTAGACTTAGCTTTAGGGGTTAATACATTTATTAGAATAGCGGTGAGCTCCAGTCGGCAGATTAGGGGTTAATGTTTGAAGTTAGGTGTCGGCGATGTTAGGGAGGGCAGATTAGGGGTTAATACTATTTATTATAGGGTTAGTGAGGCGGATTAGGGGTTAATAACTTTATAATAATAGCGGTGCGGTCCGGTCGGCAGATTAGGGGTTAATAGGTGTAGGTAGCTGGCGGTGACGTTGTGGGGCACAGGTTAGGGGTTAATAAATATAATATAGGGGTCGGCGGTGTTAGGGGCAGCAGATTAGGGGTACATAAGTATAACGTAGGTGGCGGCGCTTTGCGGTCGGCAGATTAGGGGTTAATAGGTGTAGGTAGCTGGCGGCGACGTTGTGGGGGGCAGGTTAGGGGTTAATAAATATAATACAGGGGTCGGCGGTGTTAGGGGCAGCAGATTAGGGGTACATAAGGATAACGTAGGTGGCGGTCGGCAGATTAGGGGTTAAAAAAATGTAATCGAGTGGCGGCGATGTGGGGGGACCTCAGTTTAGGGGTACATAGGTAGTTTATGGGTGTTAGTGTACTTTAGAGTACAGTAGTTAAGAGCTTTATAAACCGGCGTTAGCACAGAAAGCTCTTAACTACTGACTTTTTTCCTGCGGCTGGAGTTTTGTCGTTAGATGTCTAACGCTCACTTCAGCCACGACTCTAAATACCGGAGTTAGAAAAATCCCATTGAAAAGATAGGATACGCAATTGACGTAAGGGGATCTGCAGTATGGAAAAGTCGCGGCTGAAAAGTGAGCGTTAGACCCTTTTTTGAGTGACTCCAAATACCGGAGGTAGCCTAAAACCAGCGTTAGGAGCCTCTAACGCTGGTTTTCACGGCTACCGCCAAACTCCAAATCTAGGCCTAAGGAAGCTTACTTGATTCAACATTAACTCTATTAGTTTTGCTAAAAGAGAGAGTTAATAAGTAAAAAAGAGAATAAAGAAATACTATCGGCTAGATTACAAGTTTTGTTGGTAAAAACTTGCGGAGCTAACGCTCCTTTTTTTTTCCAGCGCTCACTTTAAACAACGCTGGTATTACAAGTTTTCTGAATGGCTGCGTTAGCCTCAGAAAATTGAGTGTTAAGCAAAATTTAGCTCCACTTCTCACTGTAATACCAGCGTTGCTTACTGTAGCGGTTAAGCTGGCAAAATATGCTCGATTTCCCTTTAGGAAACAATGGGGCTGAGCCGGCTGAAAAAAAAGCAGCGTTCAGCTCCTATGGGAAAACACTTTCTAAGTCTACACCTAACACCCTAACATGAACCCCAAGTCTAAAGACCCCTAACCTTACACTTATTAACCACTAATATGCCGCCCCAGACATCGCCGACACCTGCATAATATTATTAACCCCTAATCTGCCGCTCCGTAAACCGCCGCCACCTACATTATAGCTATGAACCCCTAATCTGCTGCCCCTAACATCGCCGACACCTACATTATAGTTATTAACCCCTAATCTGCCGTCCCCAATGTCGGCGCCACCTAACTACAATTATTAACCCCTAATCTGCCGACCGGACTTCGCCGCCACTATAATAAATGTATTAACCCCTAAACCTAAGTCTAACCCTATCCCTAACACCCCCCTAACTTAAATCTATTTTTAACAAATCTAAATAAAATTACTATAATTAAATAAATTAATCCTATTTAAAACTAAATCCTTACCTATAAAATAAACCATAAGATAGCTACAATATAACTAATAATTACATTGTAGCTATTTTAGGGTTTATATTTATTTTACAGGCAACTTTGTATTTATCTTTAACTAGGTACAATAGCTATTAAATAGTTAATAACTATTTAATAGCTACCTAATTAAAATAATTACAAAATTACCTGTAAAATAAATCCTAACCTAAGTTACAAATACACCTAATAAATTAATTAAATACATTAACTGCAATTATCTACAATAAAATACAATTAAATAAACTAAATTATAGTACAAAAAAAACAAAAACTAAATTACAAAAAATAAAAAATATTACAAGAAGTTTAATCTAATTACACCTAATCTAAACCCCCTAATAAAATAAAAAAGCCCCCCAAAATAACAAAATTCCCTATCCTAAACTAAATTACAAAGTAATCAGCTCTTTCACCAGCCCTTAAAAGGGCTTTTTGCAGGGCATAGCCCCAAAGTAATCAGCTCTTTTACCTGTAAACAAAAGAAATACAATACCCCCCCCAACATTACAACCCACCACCCACACACCCCTACTCTAAAACCCACCCGATCCCCCCTTAAAAAAACCTAACACTACCCCATTGAAGATCACCCTACCTTGAGCCGTCTTCAGCCAGCCGGGCACCGATGGAGCAGAAGAGGACATCCGGACCGGCACAAGTCTCATCCGATCCGGCCAGAAGTCTTCATTCGATCGGGGCAGACAAGGTCCTCCATCCAGCAGAAGTCTTCATCCAAGCGGCATCTTCTATCTTCATCCATCCGGCGCGGAGCGGGTCCATCTTCAAGACATCCGACGCGGGGCATCCTCTTCTTTCCGGCGACTAACGACGAATGAAGGTCAGCCAATCGGAATTAAGGTAGGAAAAATCTGATTGGTTGATTTAATCAGCCAATCGGATGGAAGTTCAATCCGATTGGCTGATTGGATCAGCCAATAGAATTGATGTCGCAGGGGGGATCGGGTGGGTTTAAGGGGGGATCGGGTGGGTTTTAGAGTAGGGGTGTGTGGGTGGTGGGTTGTAATGTTGGAGGGGTATTGTATTTCTTTTTTTTACCGGTAAAAGAGCTGATTACTTTGGGGCAATGCCCCGCAAAAAGCCCTTTTAAGGGTTGGTGAAAGAGCTGATTAATTTTTAATTTAGTTTAGGGTAGGGAATTTTGTTATTTGGGGGGGGGCTTTTATATTTTATTAGGGGTCTTAGATTAGGTGTAATTAGATTAAACTTCTTGTAATATTTTTTTATTTTTTGTAATTTAGTGTTTGTTTTTTTTGTAATATAGTTTAGTTTATTTAATTGTATTTTATTTTAGATATTTGTAGTTAATTTATTTAATTAATTTATTGATAGTGTAGTGTTAGGTGTATTTGTAACTTAGGTTAGGATTTATTTTACAGGTAATTTTGTAATTATTTTAACTAGGTAGCTATTCATTAATTATTAACTATTTAATAGCTATTGTACCTAGTTAAAATAAATACAAAGTTGCCTGTAAAATAAATATTACTAAACAAGATGATATTGCGCTTAACTCTCTGTGCCAGTTATTTTTTAACTCTACTTATATCTGTATCTGTAAAGGTTAATTCTTAAACAAAACTTAGAAGGAAAATTACCAAATGTTTGAAAAACAATAACTGAATATAGTAATAAAATCAATGTAGTAAGTATTTCGTATTTGTCTTATAAAAAAACCATGATGACAAGGTATTGATATAAAACCATAAAATAACACTCCACAATTGTAAAAAGAGCTTACAAAATCAATATGTCAATATAATGATCTGCTGTAGATCAAACGTTCCCAATACCCCTTAGGGTTATGAACAGTACCTTGTTACAATGTCCACTGTATATTAACCACTTACTTCATTCACTTTAATAGTCTAAAAAAAAACACTTATCCCTGTGTGCAGGGCTGGCTTCTCCCTGTGCTGCTTCTGTTCAGTCAATTAATCTTTATTTGACTTGTTGCATCGATAACATGAAAGAAAAGAAAAAAAGAAGCGCCCCCAGGGTACTATTCAAGTGAAGATTTATTTACATAAAAACACAACAAACTCACACTGTTGCACTTACTAGAATAAAAACAATAGTAGGCGTTTTTCATATATTGTATATATATATATCAACATCGCTACTACTCACAAATAATAAAAAACTGATACTGAGTATATAAATAGTTTGGCAATATGCAATAACTTTGGACATATCTTGATATATAACATCAAAAATTCGAACAATGTAGGCATTTAAAAAGTTGGTTTGTAAATAATTAATTGTTCAGAATAAATTATTCCGTACTTGACCTAGTAAATTCTAAAAAAAACATAAATACATATTTGTTGGTTAAAATAACAAAAGTTGCATATAGCTAGTAAAACAGGGGAGTTTTTGAAGAATATAAAAAATTTTAAAAATATAAAAAAATTGGTTAAGATTGGAATTAAGAATGAGATTAACAACCCCTCAAATATCATACCCTAGAACCTATTTAAAAAATGTAAGTTTCTATGAAAAAGAAAATATAAAAGCTACCTGATACATTAACAAAAAGTTTTTAATATGTTATACAAACTAAGTTTGTATAATCAAATTCAAATTGTTCTTATTGTGTAAAACTGTGTGTATGGGAGATCTTAGTTGTACATAATACCTAACTATCTACATATACGCAGCTACGTCAATATCAATGTTTAGCCCTAACGGTTGGAGGGTCTTTCATTTATAAATCCATTTAGTTTCTCGTTTTCTCAATTCTAGTAATCTATTTGACATATTTGGTGGGACCCAATCTATGAATCTTTCATGGTGATCCAGAAAATGCTTTGATACACTGTGTTTCAAATATTTCTCTTTAATATTATAAATATGTTCATTTGTCCTCCGTCTTATTGTTCTTTTCGTGCGGCCTACATAAAGTAGGCCACACCCACATTGGAGTAGATAAACTACATATGTAGAATCACAATTCTTTCTAGACGTAATGCTAAACGTTTCGGTTAATTCAGAATTGGAAAAAGTTGGTGATTTGTCTACATGTGCACACATATTGCATCTCGCTTTACCACATTTGAAAGTACCTTTCTAGGTGGTTAACCAATTATCTTTAATTGAGATATTGACTACTTTCTGTTCTTT
>NC_069504.1:1089170686-1089253186 GCF_027579735.1 Bombina bombina
CACTCTACTTTGTGTCATTTCACTTTGATACTTACTAATATTATTTGCTGAGGTTAATAGATTGTATGAGTGCCCTAAGCCATCTTAGATTGCATTGTTCTAGTGATTACTGGAGAAGGGTTCAAAATAAAGTATATAGTTGGCTGTTTTATTACGTATCATTAACCCCTTAATGACCACAATGTACACTGTACGTCGCTGGTTGTTATGTTTTTTGTGTGGTTATAATAGCACAGGTCCTCGCTATTATTCCCTCCCTCCAGCTGGCCACAGGAAACTGGAACCGCACTATAAAAAAACAAGCCCCATAGAAAGACCAGTCCTTAAGGGGTTAAACATTTTATATTACAATCTCAAAGTGTTAAATGTCCCTTTTAAATATGTTGTCTTGTTTATATATAGTTTCAGGGGTCTAACCAGGCAGACAAACTAATGTAGACCATAAACATGAAGTAGTAAAAACCAGGTCAGTTTGTGCCTTTGGGTCAACACAAAAAGATCACACACATTTATACCAGGTGTATGCCCAGACTGAGACCACAGACTGGAATAGAGCCTCCCACAGCCTTCTATACCAGACCATATACACCTTGCCCTTCTATACCAGACCATATACACCTTGCCCTTCTATACCAGACCATATACACTTTGCCCTTCTATACCAGACCATATACACTTTGCCCTTCTATAACAGACCATATACACCTTGCCCTTCTATAACAGACCATATACACCTTGCCCTTCTATAACAGCTGAAGGACGATCTAGATTTATAGAAACATAGATTTTGATGGCAGATAAGAACAACTCTGCCTAAAAGTTCCTAAATTGTAAACTTACTATTGTGTAGAATAATCTTATGCTTATCCCAGACATTCTTGAACTCCCTCACATTGTCAGTCCTTACTAGGTAGGCATGTGCATTTGGAGGTTTCATATGTCTCTTTTTGGAGCCGTATTTCTTCTGGATTTGCACAGATCTCAGTGAGTTGCACTTTCACAAGAAGAAATCCGGCTCCAAAAAGAGCCAAACACCGCAAGCCGCTGCCTAAAATCTACAAAACCTTTAAATGCACATGCCTATCCCTTACCATTTGTAATAGAAGTTTATTCTATAGATAAACTGTCCTTTCTATGAAGAAGGGCTTTTGTAAATTACTCCTGAACCTACTACTTCTCAACTAGAGATGACCCCTTGTTCTGGAATTGCCCTTTTTATGCAAATACTTTGTCTCAGCATTATTAAGTGTCTTAATATACATGAGTTTTTATCCTATCACCTCTTTCCTTTCTCTCCTTTCCTGGTAAGTTTTATTTTTATACCATGTACAATATTTTAGACCTCCTTTAATATAATTGTGTTGGTTATGCAAAACTAAGGAATGGGTAATAAATGGATTATCTATTTTTTTTTTTTAAACAAAAACAAAAATTCTGGAGTAGACTGTCCCTTTAAGTGCTGATGGACCTTTTCAATTGAAACATGTTTTAAAATAAGGTTAAGAGTCTAATTTATAGGAAATAAAGAGAAACATGCATTTTGATGGCAGATATAAACAAGAAACATCCTTGTATCTAGTCTTATTGTACTAAGAAATAATTCGGATTTTCTTAGTTTTCTATATATTTCTGCTTTACATAGTAACATAGTAGATGACGTTGAAAAAAGACAGAAGACCGTTGAGTTAAACCTATAAAAATCTTAATATACTTACAAAAATGCTCCAGTTGATCTTAAATGAATGCCATTGAAAATGGTAACCCAGTCAATACAAACAATCATATCCCTGAATTCTGTTTCTAGCCAAAAATGTATCTAAACCATTTTTAAATGTATCTAAGGTATTGGCATTTACTACCCCCTTAGGTAATGAGTTCCACACTTTGATTGCTGTTACAGTGAAAAAATATTTACGTTGCAGGGGAATAAATCTCCTTTCCTCCAGCCCAGTGGCATATATAGGTTTTGTGCTGCCCTTGGCACTCACAATTCAGTTAATTCCCCCTTCAACCCTCCCCCCCCCCAAGGTTTTAGGCCATTTTTGCCCATAAAAATCTTTAGGTCAGGGAGTGACTTTTAATAAAATCTTCACCAGCCAGGGCTTGTAAAAAGCGTGTATACAAAATTTAAAAATAGAGCAAAATAGCAGCAACCTCCCTCAAGAATCTGGTGTCTCTGGGGTTTTTGTAGTCAGTGTGTTTTCTGGCAAATAAGGGACTCACTCTGGCTTTGGTTAGTAGTTTAAATATCTCATGAGAAGAGAATAGACGCTATCTTCTGTTGTCCGGTTCTTCTTGTCAATGACAATGAGTAAGTTAATAGTATAGTGGTGCAGGTCAGATCATAATGATCATCTCATCATCATGATCACAAAATATGTTACTTTGAAATCCAGCTGAGTTCTGTCGGTAGGACTGAAGCTGCACCTCAGCACAGTCACAGTTTGGTGGTGTATAGTGCCATGTGACTCACGTGACCATGGTGGAGAAATACGCATGGCCCTGAAAAGCAAAATATAATCCCTCCAAGGAGCTCCCATAATAGGCAAAAACGATGCACTCCAATTCAGTCCAGAGACTGCAGACTCATACTAGAGTCTACTGGTACACTGAGCCCGGGTAGGACAAGCAGCCGGTTTTACATTTAAGGTGGGGTAGACTTGCAGTGAGGAGGGATATCATCAAGTAGGCCCAGTCCCAGACTGAGACTCTAAACAGCTGCTCAGCACAGGTGTCGGCCCCGATTAGGAACTGCAGCTGCTGTCCTACCTTGAGGGAGCAGACAGCTGCTGGGCCACTTCTTGATGTAAAAGTTAGATGGGGAGCAAACTTGAAGTGAGGAGAATCAACCAGACTCAGCCTCAAACAACAACTGCTCTGCACTGGTGTCAGCCCCAGGTAGGAACTGCAGCTACATAGGAACTCTAGCTGTGGTCCTACCTTGAGGGAGCAGACAGTGCTGGGCCGGCAGCGCCACTTCTTGATGTGATGGTGTAAATAACAGCACAGTGAAATTGTGAGTGTGTGCGCAGTCCCGGCCCACGGAGCCCATACTACATCATACATAGACAAAGTTATTAAGAGTCAAGAAACAACACAGCCTGCAAAAGTGCCGTCCTGGGCATGGCCCTTGTTGGCCTAGGTCTTAACACGCCCCTACTCCAGCCTTAAATTGTGACCTCTTGTCACAAACTATTTTCTTCTTTTCTTATGGGCCTTGAATATATCTATTTATATAATCATGTAACCTCTCAGGCGCCTGTTAAGTACATTTTACACTTACAATGAAGGTGAAAAACAATCTTAATTAGGTTTGTAGTGTTCTTTTTATCATTATTGAACTATATTTTACATATGTGAAAGTTTTGTAGTTGAAAAGAAACAAAAATTCAAGCACCAAACAAGGGATTAAGGACTATGGGGTTACTGTAGATGGGCAGTTGACAGTTATTTAATTTCTTAGTCTAACTATCATACTGTAAAAAAGTAACAAAAATAAAACAGTATCACAAAAAAAAAAATAAAGATGAAAGGAAATTTTTAGGAAAAAACCCTATTCCCCCTTCTCTAATATAAAATGAAAATATTTTTTTGATATTAAACCCAAAATGTTCTTTCAAGATTCAGATAGAGCATGCGATTTTAAACAACTTTCCAATTTAATTCTATTAGCAAATTTGCTAATTTCTCTTTCTATACTCTATACCGCTGAAAAATTGCCCATTGCGCAACTCTCCATTCCGCCACCGGGATGAAGATAAAAGATGCTCCCACAATGGATGAAGATATCGCCCCCTGGATAAAGATGGATATCCGGAATTCAGGAACTATGAGTAGATTTCCTGGGGTTAGTATTAGTTTTTTTTTATTTTTTGGGTGGGTTTTTTTTTAGATTAGGTTTTTTTTATTTTAATGGACCGTAAAAGAGCTGAATGCCCTTTTAAGGTCAATGCCTATACAAATGCCCCATTAGGGGCAATGGGTAGCTTAGGGTTTTTTTTTTAGACTTAGGTTTTTTAATTTTGGGGGGTTGCTTGGGTGGGGGTGTTTACTGTAAAAGAGCTGTTTAACTTAGGGCAGTGCCCTACAAAATGCCCTTTTAAGGGCTATTGGTATTTTATTGTTAGGTTAGGGGGTGTTTTATTTTCATAGGGATTAGGTTTTATTTTGGGGTGTTTTTTTGTTTTTATAGGGCTATTAGATTAGGTTTGATTTTTATTATTTTGGATAATTTCATTTATTATTTTTGCAATCTTAGTGTTTTTTTAATTTTTCTTAATTTTAGTGGAGGGGGGTTTGGTAATGTTAGATTTTTTTTTATTTTTTTGTAGTGTTAGGTTTTTTAAATTTGTATTTTAGGTTTTTTATTTTTTCATAGTGTTAGATTTCTTTAATCTTGTAATTTAGGTTTTTTTATTTGTAGTTTATTTATTTTTTTAATCAAAGTTTTTTATTGAGGTAATACGAGAAAGAAAAAACAAACAGAATATACATTTTGTATCAATTTGGTAAGTTTTGCATACAAGATATTGTTTATCCATTGGACAATGAAACCTTTTCATATAAGAGAGTAAAGAGATCTTAATTCAGACATCATATACGTATCTCTCCAGAAGTGCATAAAACATAATGAAAACAAAGGACATTGTATGTGAATATAAAATAAAATATACATAATCAAGTGTTACCTCTTTTTTCCTTTTGTTTCCTATATGAACGCATAACTAAGTTATAAAATTTGAACAGCCAGAAAAACTTATAGAGTGATATGCTAATTACAAAATAGATGTATTTATTATCTGAGAATTTACAAATTATAGGGAGTCATAACAAGTTGCTCCTACTAAATGCACAAAATTAGAGGTCAAGTTGAGAAAAGTTAGTCTTCGACTGTCAGTGGACTATCTCAAGAATTTAAAAAGGGGTTCTGTCCACTAGCAGCTGGATACCTAGACAAATAGTCCTCAGTTTCTTTGTAAACAGAAGAATAAGAGCAACTTATGTCATTACAATATCAATAGCGGGTAAACACCGCTTGTTTGTCCACCTAAAATAAGGGTGGACGGTAGCTAAGAAGTTTGACCTTGTTTAACCTTTCTAAATTAAAACTGTAGACTACTTCTTGGTATATGAATAAGGCGGAGGGAAGGGGGGAACATATCTTACGCAGGAGAGATTTTAAGTAACAATCATAACGTATATAACTGTAAAACCATAACATGAGAACTGCGTGACAAAGTATATAGAGGAAAGGGTGGAGGGTGGAGCCATAAGTTATATTGGACCTAAGAAGTTTCCCAGGCTGTTATCATTAGAGCTGTACTCTATGAGTATCCTTAAGTAGAGACCTGATAAAAATTCCCTGGGCTTTTGTGTATAGAATAAATAAGATTACATCCTGAAGCAGTTACTTTCAAGGAGGGTTATTAGGATGTATGCAATATAAGATATAAGATATATGATATAAGATATGGCATAAGATGAGATATAGGGGGCTTCTGGATGAGCTCCTCTCCTGGGGAGATGCCAACTATAGGCGATGAGGGAAAAGGGAGTACGGGTATGACCCGCAGGCAACAAGTTCCGACAAAAATAAATTATGTGCTCTAGTAATGAGGTGATACTGTGTCTGAAACTACAAACCTGCAATATTAGGGTTTGTAGATTATTGCAACTATTTGCATGCTGAGACTTCTAGCGGGAACAGGCTATGTGATACTACAAAAGGAACTAGGATATTAAAGGTTATCCCAGCTATAAGTCTATGTTTTAGTGCAACATATGTGCCTATTCTCTAGGAATTAAGCCTTAATGTCTATTAGAGGCATGATAGTTATCCTAGGATGTCTATACAACCTATACGTTTATATGGTGGGCAGGTAGATGGGATCTAAAGCATGGAGGTTAAATAGTATAATATTTCAGACCATTAAAGTATGTGTCATAATCTAATATATGTGACTATATCTGACAACCTACTACTAGGAGTACCTAGAGTATCACATTGAATACTATGATACAATAGTGCATACCTTTGATATACTAGTGAACCTCTGTAGTCATTGTGTTTACCTTGGGCTCCAAATCACTGAAATGGAAATTCAACTGGCAATTATATATAGTGCACATGAGATGGGTGCCCCGTCCATTATAAACCTAACAAAATAGTGGAAACTCAGATATCTATGATATTAATCTAGGGTTTTTACTAAGGAAAAAGATGATTTCGACTAGGCATATCCCCAAATAAGCAAACACAAGCAGTCAAATATCAAAAAACATATGAAATGTGTCCAAGGAAACATAGGAGAGGAAGTCTAGGGGTACAGATAATAATATATAGCTAAACCTTATATATTCTCCTTAATTGTGGTGTATATATTGATGTAAAACCTCCATCTAATCGTTTTATTACCAAACACACATTTTCTTTTCCCATTCCACTTAAATCTTTACTGAGAATCCAAACATCCCCATTTCAAGTGGAGAAATTACATATAAGCTAGTTACAATAGCCCTAGCAGGGCATAAATACTTAAAACATTAGGCCTAATTGCCAAAAAATATCCATATTAGAAGTATGGTTATGTATATAGAGCCAGGGCTGGCATAAATCCCAATAATAATCCATACTACTAGGGTTGGTATACATGCAAAACTTGAACTGACATAGAACAGTCCAAATTAACTTTAGTAACAAAATAATTAGGTGTTTGACAATTGTCCATATAAATAGACTATTACTCTGAGCATAGGAAATAGGATAGTAAATACTGTTTTAAGGAGTCTATTTACTTTACGTTCGTCTTTGATAAAGACCTCATCCTATGCCACTTTGAAAGAATGTAGCTGAATACAGTGCTTGAGGTCTCAACGTGTCAGACCATAATATAAATGAGAGGCCCTTTGGAACACAAGTGAGCTTAGAAACTATAGTAGTTGAAGTAGCCACACCAGCTATGTCCATCATCAGCATTCCAAATCCATAGTCGCACTCCTGAGCCACAGACCTGCATACTCCAACCGGAGCCAATTCTTCCACACCACTCATTTTATCTAAAGGCGGCGTCCACTGCATCTTGAAACATCCGGAGGCATCTACACCGCTCCCCGGGAGTTCGGCCGCAACTTCCCAGAAAGCCCCCGCAGACACCTCTCCTGCCGACATTTGAGGACTTCGTATACGCATAGCATCAGGTGCCATAGTGTTTCTTGCTTCCAGTATGGCACAGGCCATCTCCTTCTGTTTACCCCCATATTCTGTGTTAGAATCTCGGTAATTTTTATAGCTCGCCAGAACAAGAGAGTCACTCTCCGGTGAAGTCATCTCCTTACTGATTAAATGTTGCGTTTCTTTCTCTTCTTCTGTGTCGTGAGCACTGCCTTGTCGGGATACCGCTATCGGAGCATGCTGTAATTCTTTAGCTTCACAAGTCAAAGCGCTTGGCAACCTAACAGGCCCCGAGTCATTCACAGCTGATAAGGCCTCGTCTTGCGTACTACCTTGTAGTGAGACAATTAAGTCTGCTTGGTGGCGAACCATTTTTTGTTCCATTTCTGTGATTATAGAGCATATTAAGTTGCAATACTTTTCCCTCTCCTGCATGGTCATAGCTTGGCACATAACCCAGGCCTGGAGGGGGAGATGAAAATGATAACAGAAAGCCGCAGGCAGACAACCACTTAAATCAGTGTTGGGTCGCAATTATAGAACAACAGTCATATTGAATAGATCAGCTTAGAACACTAATCCCACCAGTGTTGTTTATAAAGTCGGATGGCAGTTAGATATTGAGATAGCCAACGAATTTCATAGATCCCATGTGGAGCTTCAGAAAATGTGACCCACCAGCTCTACTGCTTAGACACGCCCCCTTTGTAGTTTATTTTATTAAAATAGTTATGTTAGGTTTATTTATAGTTTAATCTTAGATTTTTTTATTTCACAGGTAATTTTTTTATTTATTTTAAGATAGGTATATTGTAAATTTAATTTAAAGTTAGGGGGGTATTAGGTTTAGGGGTTAATATAATTTAGTGATTTTCAATGTTGGCGGACGGCGGTTTAGGGGTTAATACTTTATTTTAGTGTTGGCGACGTGGGGGGTTGTCGGTATAGGGGTTAATAAGTTTATTTGGTGTCGGTGATATCGGGGGGAGGCGGATTAGGGGTATTTAGACTAGGGGTTATGTTAGGATGTTAGGTTTATATATAACTTTATTTTCCACATAGACATCAATGGGGCTACGTTACGGCAATCGCCGTTCCGCGATCGCAGGTGTCACACTTTCTGATGTCTATGGGGGAAAATGGGCATGAGCACGTCAAGTCATGCCTTGGGGTTTGTGCGGTACGGAGCTTATGGCACCATATCGCACAACAAAAGGAGGTCTTTCTCTAACTTGTAATGGCAGCACTAAGGAGAGTGCGTTACCGCTAATATTTTTGCGTTATTTACTCACCCGGTTTAGCGCACAACTTGTAATATCGGTGCATGTTTCTTTTAATAAGCATCACTGGGAGCTAGCTGAGGGAATTGGATGAGCCAATAATATTAGGCACATATATGCAGCCACTAAACAGCAGCTCCTGAGCCTACCTATGTATCCTATGAACAAAGAATACCAAGAAAGCAAAACAAATGAGATAATAGAAGTAAATTGGAAAGTTAAAAATCACATGTTCTATCTGATATATATATATATACACACACACATACAGTATATGTATTTATGCGTGTATATTTTATATATTTATATATGTGTGTGTATATTTATGTATTTGTATAGTTCTCTTTTTAATTTATAATAACTATTCTCTTATGTTTTGTTTATTGTATACATTTATGTATATATGTTTTATGTGTATAAAAGAAAGAAAATGAAGGTCCCACTTTATGTACAATGTAAATAAAAAAAATTGTACATAATCATACTTGACTTTTTATTCTAATAAAAGATCCGTTTGCACTGTTGTGCTGATTGTGTTGATAATTGTAATGTAAATATTTGTATTTTGCGTAACCAAGACAAATTAAATAGAATATATGATATTTCTGACAGATGACCTTCATGTGTGATTTATTTCTGGTGTTATCTGAAGGTTCGTTAGTTAATGTGTAAGAGCAACAAGGTCTATAAAACCCTGTTGCATTACAGAACTAATCAGGCAGACACATTGGTCTTTAGTTCTCCTTTGAGATCCAGATTTTGCGGCTTTATTGTCAGTAAAATGGCAGTGGTCCTGTTACTGGTCCTCATCGCAGCATTTGCTGATATATCAGCCGGACGAGCAGTCCCAGAAGATGCACCCGCAGAAGGTACATTTTGTACTTATTCTTATTTGCACACATGATAGAAATGGTTCATTCCCTATTAACCATCCATTTTATTTTCCAGCTGGAAAAAATTCAAGATGGGTCAATAACTATGACCAACCCCTGAATTTCGAGTGCCAAGCCCACCAGAGCATTAGCTTAATCATAAGGTAACATAGGGATAAGGCAGTGAGGGGCTGATTTCTAATGATATAATGTTACATAATATATTATTGGGTTTGGCCGATGTTTGTAGACTACAGTGCTTAAAGGACCAGTAAACACAGCAGATTTGCATAATCAACAAATGCAAGATAACAAGACAATACAATAGCATTTACTCTGAATTTCAAATGAGTAGTAGATTCTTTTCTAACACATTTCTAAGTTATATATATTTCCACTCCCCCTGTACCATGTGATAGCAATCAGCCAATCACAAATGCATATACGTATAGTCTGAGTTCTTGCACATGCTCAGTAGGAGCTGGTGACTAAAAATAAGTGTAAATATAAAAGACTGTGCACATTATTTTTAATGGAAGTAAATTGGAAAGTTGTTTAAAATTACATGCTGTATCTGAATCATGAAAATTTTAATAAAACCTGAGTGTCCCTTTAAAGGGACATTGTACACTAAATGTTTTGTAGAAGATCCATTTATATAGCCCATCTGGAACTGTTTTTGTAACAATGTGTAAGTTATTAGTTTTACTTATTTTAAATAACATTGTGCTGATTTTCTGACTCCTAACTAAGCCCCAAAGTATCAGATGTAGACCCAGATCTACTGGTTCCTGCTACTATTGTTTGTGTAAACTTTCTTTTCATATGGGGGGAGGGGGGGAGTGTCTGCTGTTTCTGCTTTCCAATCCCTTTTCACTGGGTGTCCCAGCCTAACCTCATCAACAGTGGTAGACTGGGAGCTTACAAGTAAGTTTTTAAAAGGTTTTATACTGGCTATTTAGATCAGTGCCTGTGCATATTATTCTTTATAGTAGGGTCTATTACATGCAGTTATATGAAAATTGGTGTACACTGTCCCTTTAAGTGTCTAGAACAGGGCAGATCTGAAGAATTACTCAATCTAGGTATAAAGTGTATCTGGTGCTGTGATCATGGAGGGAATTCCTTTTAAGGAACATTCTAAAGCAAAAACTAATTTGTTAGAGCATGTCATGTTGTTGTCATTACTGACCCCCATCTTGCTATGCAGATCACAAGCAGAAAGTAGTGGGTGACTACATGCATCTGGTACTCCTGATTGACAAATTCTCTCTCTCTCTCTCTCTCTCTTTCTCCCTCTCTCTCACACACACACTCTCTCTCACACTCTCTCTCTCACTCTCTCTCTCTGTCTAGCTCTCTCTCACTCACACACTCACTCTCTCACACACTCATTCACTCTCTCACTCTCTCACTCTCACACACTCACTCTCACACACTCACTCTCTCTCACACACACTCTCACTCACTCTCTCACTCACTCTCACTCTCTCTCACTCACTCTCTCACTCACTCTCTCACTCACTCTCACTCTATCTCTCTCTCTCACTGTCTCTCTCTTACTCTCGCTCTCTCTCTCTCTCTCACTCACTCACTCACTCTCACTCTTTCTCTCTCTCACTCTCTCTCTATTACTCTCGCTCTCTCTCTCTCACTCACACACTCACTCTCTCACACACTCATTCACTCTCTCACTCTCTCACTCTCACACACTCACTCTCACACACTCACTCTCTCTCACACACACTCTCACTCACTCTCTCACTCACTCTCACTCTCTCTCACTCACTCACTCTCTCACTCACTCTCACTCTCTCTCTCTCACTGTCTCTCTCACTCTCTCTCTCACTCTCTCTCTTACTCTCGCTCTCTCTCTCTCACTCACTCACTCTCACTCTTTCTCTCTCTCACTCTCTCTAGCTCTCTCTCTCTCACTCACACACTCACTCTCTCTCTCACACACACACTCTTTCACTCTTTCTCTCTCACTCTCACACACTCACTCTCTCTCTCACACACACTCTCACTCACTCTCTCACTCACTCTATCTCTCACTCACTCTCTCACTCACTCTCACCCGTCTCTTAAAATACAGAACACTTATAAGTTACACATGCTGCAGGGTGTGCAGGGAGGAATATGAATAGTGCTGTCCAGACACACAATACATGTTCCTCCCTGCACACCCTGCATCATGTGTAACTCATAAGTGCTCAGGAAAACATGGCTGAGGTGGCAACCCTACTCTCACTCTATCTCTCTCTCTCACTGTCTCTCTCACTCTCACTCTATCTCTCTCTCTCACTCACTCTCTCTCTCTCTCTCTCTTACTCTCTCTCTCATTCTCACTCACTCACTCTCACTCTTTCTCTCACTCTCTCATTCTCACTCACTCACTCTCACTCTTTCTCTCACTCTTTCTCTCACTCTCTCTCTCTCTCTCTCTCTCTCTCACTCTCACACACTCACTCTCTCTCTCACACACACTCTCACTCACTCTCACTCTATCTCTCTCTCTCTCTCTCTCTCTCTCACACTGTCTCTCTCACTCTCTCTCTCTCTCTCTCTCTCTCTCTCTCACACACACATTATAGCACCCTTACCAGTCAAATACCTTGTCATATGCCATATCACTTTTAACCCTTATAAAACATTCTTACTAATATTTATGTATATTTTTTTTATTAAAATATTTTATCAGAAAGTGTATATATGAGTGTAATACTTTTTTTTTATGTATTTATGTTGTATTTGTTGAACATTTTTGTTTAACCCTTACACTTTACGCTAGGTCTTCAGACACCCTAACCTGGTGAATACAGCTGTTTTCTTTCAACTTGTAATATGCGCACTACTTAGCCCGGTCGTGACATTGCTTATTGTGTCCCGCGCTAACAATGTCATCTAGACCATAGTATGCTAAGGTCAGAAATGCAAATCAAAACCCCCTTGAAGTGCCAGTGCTACTTGTAGTTTGGATTTGAGATGCATCAGACAGGGTTATTTTTATACGTCTGTGTATAAACATTGTAAAATTGCACGTTACATTCTACCATATACAAAGTAGTGAATACTCTCAGTTACTTCTTTCATCTGTTTCATGTTCCCTTCCTCCAGTACGCATGATAATAAACGCGAGGATCGAATCTGGGATTTTGGCTGCAGGAACACTTACGGCAGAGCTTTGTCCTGTTACTGGTCCGGATATGCCAATGACTTTGACCAAGAGTTTTATTTCTCTTGCCCATTTGGATCCGTCATAACTGGCATGAATAGTTACCATGATAACAATAAGGAAGACCGCAGGTAATTATCACTGTTGGGAGAATGTATGTATGCTATAGAGAATTTCTGTTATTAAAGGGGCATAATAGTAAAATTTGTAAACGCTTAAATTAGTAAAAATAAAACTAACTGGTTTGATGTCAAACATTAGCCCCACATGACAAGGAGGTATCAATCCCATGTAATGTTTTACAATTTGTATGAATTATTACACAATGTAATATGTCATTTCCCAAGTTTCCTAACTTTTTATCTCCTGTGATGGGTTTGTATGGTTTTCTTCTGGAACATTAACCCTCATAATTATCATAGATGTCGATGCAATGGGATTAGGAATTTTCTTACTCATATGTAGTGGGATCAAACCAAAGATGATTATGCTTTAATGGGAATTCCAGTTATCAGAAACAACTTTTATCATTTCCAGGTGGAGATTTTTATGTTGTCAAGGAGATGTGTCGGTATCTAGGGACTGCAAGTGGAGCAATTATGTGAATGAATTTGATGATTACCTGAGATGGGATGCACCTGCTAATTACTATTTGGTGGGGGCATCCAGTTTCCATGACAACAGCAAAGAGTAAGTGCACACAGATACTCAAACAAGAATGAATTAACCTCTAAGCAAAATAAATATATATAATAAATTATGTCAGAAGCACACACACCGATAATTAATAAATTATGTTATTTTGTTGACCAGAGAAAATAGAACAGGCACCTTGTTAAAGGAACATGCAACATAAATATTTACTTTGTGATTCAGACAGAGCATACAATTTGTATAAAAAAGTTTCCAATTTACTTGCATAATCAAATTAGCTTTGTTCTAAAGCTATTCTTTATTGAAGAGCAAACCTGGGTAGGTAATCTGCATGAATCAGGAGCAAATCAATAATATTGTTAAAAGTATTTTTGCAAAACTGCTACCATATAGTACTCCATAAATGTGCACATTCCTTATCCTACTTCCCTGCTTTTCAACAAAGAATACAAGGAGAGAAATGTAAATTTGATAATGGAAATAAATTGGAAGCTTTTTTAAAATGGTATGCCCTGTCTTAATTATAAAAGCATGAAAACTAGAAGGTAATCTCCATTATATGCCATTATGTTGTTATATATTTATTAAGGAATGGGGAGAGTAGTTACCTTTCGTAAATAGGTTGCATAAAATATTACAGGAATTTGTATTTAAAATGAATGGTTCATGGTTCAGAAAGAGTGTGACATTTTAAGAAAAATTAAGTTTATTTTTGTTTTTAAATATACTTTGTTCTGTTGGTATCTTCTGTGGAAAATCATACCCAGGTAGACTCTGTAGTAGCAATGCACTACTGGGAGCTAGCTGCTGTTTGTTGACTACACACATATGCCTCATGTCATTAGTTTACAGGATGTGCTCAGCTAGCTCCTATTAATGCTTTGCTGCTCTGGAGCAGGGGTGAAACACCTAGTTATATGTAAGCAATAGCACAAAGATAAAATGCTCTAACAGATTAGAGCATTTGTGCACTTGTATTTACTTTTATCTATGTGGTTGTGGAAATAAATCACCTAAACTCGTTTTCTTGGGGTGATTGACAGACCCTGCTCGTGAGCATGAGCAGTGGGTGGTGCTGCACAAAGAAATACTTGTGGAATGGTAACTATGGGAAGCAGATGTATAGTGTCCTGGGTCCACTTGCCTCAAACACAGGTGGACAGAATCTAGCTGTAGGCTAAGACAAAATGTCCCTTAACAAATTACCTCCCCCTTTGACTATACTTTATTAGCCAGGCATGCTTTTAGGTAAATTATCAATAATCCTTTAGAATAAGATCACATTTATATAAAATTATATCCTACTTACCAGCTGAAAGTTGGAATGGGAAAATATCTCAGTATATTTGTTAAAATTGAGAATTAGAAGTTGTTCAGAATTAGAAAAAAATAGAAATAAGAAGATTTAATTGATCGTTAACTTTCTTTGTACCAAATGCAACAAATATTCTGATGTTGATTCTTATACAATTCAGTGTAAGTTTGTGGAAATCACAATGTTACATTCAAAATTCTAATGCTTAAATCTAACTTTAAAAATGTCAAAAATGTATTATGCTATTTAAACATCAAATCATTCATACAGGAATTAATGCCGAAGCAAAATAAATTCATATTGATCCAGATCAACTGTGACTGTAAATCACTAAATTCCTATGTACAGCTGTAGCACTGTGGGTTCGTCTGCGGAGACCCATTACCCAATAGTGTTGTCCATAGATAGGTAGTTATGAATGATAACCTATTTATCTACTACTTGATGGTCCTACAGACTCTGTCACAGTATCTAAAGATTTGTTTTTTTCGTTCTGCAGGGACAGGAGATGGAAATACCAATACTGCACCAAGTAACAACAATAGGAATTAGTCACCAAGTTAAAAATCATTCTCAATAAAAATCACTACTAATAATGATATTGTGCAAGTTATAAAGCAGTTTTACACTTTTCTGTAAACAGCTGGTTGTGTAATAAAATGTTGCATCCAATAAAGTTGTGTGTCACGTTTTCTATTCATACTCTAAGAACTAAAAACAACTACTTTATAATATTTTTCTACATTGGTCCTGTGAAAAAGAAGTTGTCTCTAATATTTATAGATAAAGGGTAATGCTTTTAAAAATAGCCTCTTTTTCCTGTTTACGTATAAAAACATAAGTTGTACTGTACTAAACGCTCTTTATACCAAGGACTTTTCAAGTTTTAACTGCCTGGTTTCAAAATAAAAACTGGGAGGTTTACCAAAATTGACATCTATACAATAACCTATTCACACCTCTTAAAGGGACATGAAACAAACATTTCCTTTCATGATTTAGATAGATCATACACTTTAAACAACTTTCAAATTTCTGTTATCTAATTTGCTTCATTCTCTTGGTATACTTTTTTGAAGGAGAAGCAATCCTCTGCTGCTTGCTAGCTGAAAGCCAATGACGAGGTATATATGTGCAGCAACCAATCAGCAGCTTCTGAGCCTACCTAGCAGTGGTATATTTTTCAACAAAGGATACAAAAGAACAAAACAAATATTAGATAACAGAAATAAATTGGAAAATTATTAAAAATTGCATGTTCTGTATCATGAAAGAAAATAATGGCCTGATTTTATATTTTATTTTTCATATTTAATTATATTTCTCACTCACACTGGTGTGATTTCCACTAACAGTACATGCATTATGAAAATCGTGTTTTTACAGGAGATCACCTTGTTGCGTCTTACAGAATTAACTATTTTCATCCACACCACTGCTAACCAATCTAAAAATGCACAGTCTGCCCATACTAGCAACCCAAAAGATGCATTTATACAAGATTTATTTCTTATGTTTGTTAAAGGGACACAGTACCCAAAAATTTTCTTTCGTGATTCAGATTGAGCATGAAATTTTAAGCAACTTTCTAATTTACTCCTATTATCAAATTTTCTTCATTCTCTTGGTATCTTTATTTGAAATGCAAGAATGTAAGTTTAGATGCCGGCCCATTTTTGGTGAACAACCTGGGTTGTCCTTGCTGATTGGTGGATAAATTCATCCACCAATAAAAAAGTGCTGTCCAGAGTACTGAAACCAAAAAAAAGCTTAGATGCCTTCTTTTTCAAATAATGATAGCAAGAGAACGAAGAAAATTTGATAATAGGAGTAAATTAGAAAGTTGCTTAAAATTGCATGCTCTATCTGAATTACAAAAGAAAAAATTTGGGTACAGTGTCCCTTTAAAGGCCTAGTTCCATCTTGGCGTGAACTGCACACAAAATGCCCTTGCAAGGATTTATCACTTGCTTTGAGTTGCTGAATTCAATAAGCCAAAACTGTGCTGGAAAAGTAGTTGAAAAGTGAATCAAAATATATTGTGATCAGCAAGAAGTTTTCGGCTCTATAATGTAAATAGGGCTTTTTTTAGGGTAAAAAAAACAGTTTGTGAGTACGAGAGAGATAAAACTGCGCTATTGTGATCACATCATTTCAAAAAGTAATGTTTCCTGTCTGAAAACAGCCAAAATGCGGATCCAACTATATATTTCAACCAACAACAACAATAAAGTATAAAACATTCAAATCAACCAAAAACTGGATTTTTAGGACACGACATAAAATGATGCAGAAAAAAATAACTCCAACTAACAATTATATAGTGTCACTGATTTTCAATAGGTTTTTATAATAATTACACTCACAGATTTTCAATAGGTTTTTATAATAATTACACTCACAGATTTTCAATAGGTTTTTATAATAATTACACTCACAGATTTTCAGATTGAACGTGCCAATCAATATTGAAAGTGAATCCCAGGTATCATCCAGTATTTGGCCATTTAAGAAGAGAAGACGCAATGCAATATTAAGAGTATAAGTTTTTTATTTATTTTTAAATCTTTTTTATTGATAAGAAAAACATTACACATAACAAGAAACTTATTCAAATAGATCAAATCCACTATGGCTTATTATGTCCATTATGAGCTGGAGTATACAGCAACATGTCTATCTAGAAGCTGTGAGAAGTCTTTTGTTACTGTATCTCCAATTTTAAGAAGTCATAGTAATCTGAGCAAAAAACATTTGTAAAAATCAGTATACAAAAATAAAAAGAAATTAAATAAGGAAAAAAGACAATAATAAATTTAAATTAGAATGTTCATTGGATGGATGCCAGAGAGTGGTCCGTCAACTGTGCGTTTTCAAAAACCAGTGTATCACAATTGGGGACATTTTATCTCTTATTTGGGTATAGGTCATTGTTTTGTTCTGTATTAGTAGGTCTGCCACTCGGTATAGTCCTTTGTTTTCCCATTTGTTAATTTCTTTCTGTGGATCCCCGTGTAGTAGATATCTAATTGGCTGCAGTAGTGATACCCTAGGGCACATCCCTTTTTTGTGTGCTAATTCTGCCCAAATATATCGAGTTGTCTCGCTTGTTATAGGATGAGATTACCTCGCCTCTCGTGTGGTAGTCTTGTGTTCCCATAGAATGGCATCAGTTTTGTCTCACCCTCCCATATCTGACTCTAATTGTATCCAAAGAGCTTCCTCTTTGTTTCTGAGTATTAACGTGTCCTGTGCTAGCCTAGCCGCTTTGTAGTAATCGATTAGATTGGGAATTCCTAGCCCTCCCAGGATCTTATGCTGAGTCATAGTTTTCCCCGCTATTCTGGCTATTTTCTTACCCCGTATGAAAGCTAAGATTTCGGCTTGGATTCTTTCGATATCGGGGTATATAATGCGTATGGGCAGGGCTCTAAAGAGGTAAAGCAATCGGGGTAGTATAGTCATTTTCACTGCTGACATCCTTCCCACCCAGGAGAAGTTATAACCTCTCCAGGTTTGTAGATCTTTCCTTATAGATTTGTACAGAGGAAGATAATTGGCTTTGTAGAGATGTTGTGTCTGTGCAGTCAGATGGACTCCCAAGTATTTTAAGGAATGCCCTGTATTTTATCTCCAGTAGTTTTTTTGTATGTGGGGGAATCCCTATTGGTAGCATCTCACATTTGTCTACATTGATTCGGTAACCTGAGATCAACGAAAAATTCTCCAAAACTCCATACAAGTTGGGCAGAGATGACATAGGTCTAGTTAAGGTAAGCAAAATGTCATCCGCAAAAAGGCTTAACTTATATTCAGTGTTTCCCACTTTAACTCCCGATATATCTGGGTTGGCTCTTATTTTCGTTGCCAGGGGTTCTACACATAAAGCGAACAGCAGGGGGGACAATGGACACCCCTGTCAAGTGCCGTTTAGAATCGGAAATGGTTTTGATTTGTATCCATTAGAGGCTACTTGGGCTGTAGGTCCTGTGTATATGGCTTGTATCGCGTCTACAAAGGGTCCCCCAAAATTCATTTGTGTCAGAGTCTTTATCATATACCTCCGATCCACTCTGTCGAACGCCTTCTCCGCATCCAGTGATAGGAGCAGAGAAGGCGTCCCTGTTTCACATAGATAGTGGATTATATTCACTAGGAGTCTAATATTATCTGGGGCCTCCCTATCCGTCACAAATCCCACTTGGTCCTTATGTATTAGTTTGGGCAAAATTTGTGTCAGTCTGTTGGCCAGAATCTTGGTAAATATTTTCAGATCCTGATTGATCAAGGATATGGGGCGGTAACTGGAGCATTTTTTGGGGTCTTTGCCTGGTTTGGGTATTACTATAATTTTTGCCTGTAGTAGCTCGGGGGGTATCGGGTAGCCGTTTATTATATGATTACAGAATTTAGTTAGGTGTGGGACCAGAGTTCCCCTAAAGAGCTTATAATACTCTCCAGGGAAGCCGTCTGGTCCAGCGGCTTTTCCTGGTTTTAAAGCTCGGATTGCAAGAACTACTTCCAATTTTGTTATTCATTCGTTCATTCAGCATTTTTTTGTCTTCTTCCGTTAGTGTTTCTAATGGGGTTGTGTCTAAGAAATTATTTGTGAGGCTCTCTGTTTTTGGGTTGTGGTTGACTTTATGTCCATCATACAGTTTCGCATAAAATTGCCGAATGTGTCTACAATCTCCTGTGGGTGGGTAGTGACAGCGCCTTTTTGTGTTTCAATAAGTGGTATGTTAGCTGATTTAAATTTTTCTCTTAATTTATGGGCTAGGAATTTATCCGGCTTATTGGCATAAATAAAATATTGAGCCTTCAGTTTAACTATGGCTCTATTGGCTTGTGAGTTCAAAATCTTCGCTAGCGAGTCTCTTTTGCGAGTCAGTATGTTTAATGTGGTGGGGTTCCCTGTTGATCTGTGTTGTTTTTCTAAGAGTGCTATTTCCTCGTGTAGCTGTAACATTTCTTTTCTGTTTTTTTTGTTATGGATAGATTTTTCTTTTATGAGTGTTCCTCTAAGCACTGATTTATGGGCTGCCCATACATGTATGGGGTTATCTGTGGAGTCTGTGTTGATGTCCCAATACTCAGCGAGATGCTGTAGGGTTGAGGAGTGTATTTGTGGGTTTTTGTGGAGGGTAGCGTCGTAAGTCCACGACCTTGCCCTGTTAAGTTCAGATAGCCCATTTAAACTAAGTGTCACCACCGAATGGTCCGACCACACACATGGACAGATATTGGTAGAACTAAGTGTCGGTTGTAACATTTGGCTGGTATATATATAATCCAGCCGCGAATATGTGTCGTGTGCTGCTGAGTAAAATGTGGTGTCGTTGGTGTTTCCATTTAGCAGGACCCAGGAGTCCATCAGAGAATGTGCGCCTAGTGCGGACTGTATGTTTTTGACTATATTGATACGTCTACGTTGTTTGTTAGTTGATTTTGCGGTTGTCTGGTTATTTAGTGTTGTCATGGGGATGTTGAAGTCTCCTGCCAGGAATACTCTGGTTTGTTTCCATTGTGTTATAAGTTGCGAGATGTTTGCAAAGAATGTATGTTGCTGTTCGTTGGGCGCGTAGATGTTGCAGAGGATTATATCTATGTTATCTATCTGACCCTTTACTATTAGGTATCTACCCTCTACGTCTGCTACCGTGGATTCGTGCACAAAATTTACAGAGGACTGAATAAATATTGATACACCCCTCTTTTTAGAAGCTGCAGTAGCGTGATAATGTGTGGGAATTTTTTTGGTCCACTAGTAAGGAAGTCGGGGAGTTACAAAATGTGTCTCCTGCAGGAAGAGTATATGAGCTTTAAGTGTAGCATATTGTTTAAAGGCCATTCTCCTTTTGGCGTCTGTGTTCAGCCCTCTTACATTGTGTGTGAGAATGTTAAAGTCACCTACCATGTGTAGATTGATGAGTGCACTCTAGCTTACCTTGTTTCAGAAGGTCACCCTTATATGTATAACCCGTCGAGCTGCTGGTCATACCTGGCTTGAGATTCTTATCTGTCGCTCCAAAGAGCACTGTCAGTAATAGTTCTCCACTCTCGGCATCCTTAATCAAACTATAAAAACAATAACAACAATAACTTCTGAACAATGTGATATAACTTGTAACCCCATATTTGGGGTTCTGTACACTCCTGCTACCAGGGAGTATAAAAAGGAAAAGGGGGAAAAAGAAAAAAGAGTACTCAATAGTAAGAGGAAGAAGGTAGAAAAAAGCGAAGAAATAATGAATATAACTTATATGGGGGTGTCGCATCAGCAACACTATGCTAAGGTTGAGTTAGCTGATAGTCCTTTGCAATAAGTTTAATGTCTATGATCAAACTCTGATCTGTTCTGCCTTGTGCCATTGCATAAATATGGCTGTAGTTTCGGGGGGTTGCCATTTTAATCTGTTGGTCGATCCGAAGATCCCAGACCCTGGCATACAGTAAAACCATGGCTCAGTTGATAGGTGATGTATCCAGGTCAAAAGTCCAAGTAGGCTTCCGCCTTGTAGATGATAGACGTCCAGTAAGTTCTTAATGGTGACTTTAAAGTGAATGTAAATTTTGATGTTTAAGTGCCCGGTTTTTAAAACTTTGATTAAAAACAGGGGCACTTTAATTCATCAAAATTTAAATTTCACTCCTGTTGTGACAAAAAAACTTACCTTTTAAACTTCACAGCAGCTGCTGCTTCCTCCGGCCTCACAAGCCATTTCTGATGTCAGAAATGATTGATAGGTCATCCTCCAATCACAGATTCCCCCCCGGGGGATTCAGTGTCTGATTCACTGCTGTGATTGGAGGAAGCCAGATACCTCATTTTAGACCCAGGAAGAGGCTTTGAAACAGGTGGAGGAAGCTGGAGCTGCTGTGAAGATTAAAAAGTAAGTTTATTTTCACAACAGGAGTGAAATGAAAATATTGATGAATTAAAGTGCCCCTGTTTTTAATCAAAGTTTTAAAAACCGGGCACTTTAGCATCAAAATTTACATTCACTTTAAGGGAGGGGGAGACAGAGGGCCTCAAGTTTTCTGTTTCTTCCTGTTGGATTTAGACATCTTCCCCTGTCCAATCATGACAGCGCATTACTAAATAATGTGAGGGCAAGTCCAGAATCAAATGCCAAAAACTGCTATCCAATCCACTTTTAGCGTAGTAGCGTAGGTAGGTGTTAGTCTTAGTCAACATCAACCATCTTTTGATACAAAAGTACCCGCTCATAAGAGGATATTAAGTGTATAGTGATGGATCACCTGACACACAAAAATTCAGGCAGGTGAACCAGTGCACAGAACCCACAAAAATAGTATTGTATAAGTAAGAAAATGTAAAGGTGGGTTAATCCAGCACCAACTATTAATACACCTCTAGTAAATAATTGAAAGGCTGTGTAAAAAAGCCACAAGGAGCCACCGGATCTGAATCAAAGAAATACAATTTATTGAAAATAAACAATCAGGAATTCAAACATATATAGGTTAAATCACCAACAATGAGTAATCCTAAAAAACTAAGGCGATAATGGCCATATATAATATACCGGTATATATAGAATATATAACATAAGCTCAGCACCTAGTATCTAAGCAAAAATATAAGCACAGAATACTTCACACTGTGATCACAGATATGCAGATCTAATAAAGCTTAGGCAAGAGTCCAGCTTGAATAGCATTTCCCAGGCAAAGCAATAACATGTATTCGCTCCAAGTCTCTTGTTAGAGAAACATAGCAAGATTATTAGCGATTATCATCAACCATCTTTTAGTCACTTGTGATGAGTGCAGTTGTGTGCGCCTCTGTTAGATTTCTGTTCTGCTTTTTGTTGAAACATTTCGCAGAATCAGATTTTGTTTATTTGCAGTGCAGTATAACTGCGCATACTGGGGAAAGTATGTCTCTTTGCAGATGATACAAAAATTTGCAACAGAGTGGATGTTCCAGGGGGGGTAGACAAAATGAGAAGTGATATACAACAATTGGAGGATTGGACAAATGACTGGGGTCTAAAGTTTAACACAGCAAAGTGTAAAATAATGCATTTAGGGAAGAAAAATCCAAATGTTAATTACAGACTCAATGACACTTTACTGACTGTTACAGACGAGGAACAGGACTTGGGAATTATTATTTCAGATGATTTAAAACTTAGTAAACAATGTAGTAATGCAGCGAGTAAGGCTAGCAGAATGCTTGGATGTATTGGTAGAGGTATTTGCAGCAGAAATAGTAAGGTTCTTATGCCACTTTATAGATCATTAGTTAGGCCTCATCTTGAGTATTGTGTGCAGTTCTGGAGACCATATCTTCAGAAGGATATTAACAAACTTGAATCTGTGCAAAGGAGGGCTACCAAAATGGTACATGGTCTAAAAAATAAAACTTACCAGGATAGGCTCAATGACCTAAATATGTATAGCTTAGAGGAGAGAAGGGAAAGAGGTGATATGATAGCAACTTTCAAGTACATTAAAGGGTTTAGTAAAACTGAGGCTGTGGGTATTTTACATAAAATGGAAAATTCAAGAACAAGGGGTCATGAGCTCAAGCTAAAGGGTAGTAGATTCAGAAGTAATTTGAGGAAGCACTTCTTTACAGAAAGAGTGATTGATTTATGGAATAAACTTCCTCAAGAGGTAGTAGCAACAAACACTGTGGGGGACTTTAAAAATGCATGGGACAAGCATAGGGCTATCCTACGAACTAGATAAGTTTATACTGTTAGGTAAGGTCAGGCAGACTTGCTGGGCCTATGGCTCTTATCTGCCGTCAATATCTATGTTTCTATGTTTCTATGTTTCTTTCACTCTGGGGACCAGGGATATGTACATTTTCTTTACTAGTTTTGTTTTAAAGAGTTCTGCATTGCAGTGGGGACATAGTTGGGCTGCGAGGTAGGTCTCCAGCCTTTAATGCCAAATCCTCAGGGAGAACTTCTGGTCGCTGTGTCCATGGTGCTCTAGACACGTGTTTGCCCTCCTCCTCCCACCCTGGAGGTGTATGTTTGAGGTTTATGTACTGTACGGCCTTCCTAGTCCAGTAACTCTGCTGCTGCCACTCCTGCTACAGCCCTTCCTGCTCTGTGGTGGTCATCATCTGTCAATGCCAAATCCTCAGGGAACTGCTGGCCTCTGTGTCCAAGGGGCTCTAAGCATTTGTTTTTTCTCCTCCTTTGTAGGTATATTTTTGAGGTTTGTGTACTGTTGCCTACCTAGTTAAGTAACTCTGCTGTCTGCTGCCTCTCCTACTGCCCTTCCTGCTCTGTGGTGGTCATCATCAGTTAATTTAAAGTAAAAACTCCTAGTGAACTGTTACCCTCTGTGTCCAAGGGGGCTCTAGGCACATGCTTGTCCTCTCTTGTTGGTGTATTTTTGGGTTTTGCATACCGGAGGCCTACCTAGTCCAGTATCTCTGCTGTCTCTCCTCCTGCTCTTCCTGCACTGTGGTGGTCATCGTCAGTTAAAGTAAAAAATTGCAGTAAACTGTACGCCACTGTGTACAAGGGTCTAAGCTTGTCCTTGTCCTCTTCCCTTGGAGGTGTATTTTTGGGGTTTATGTACTGTGAGGCCTACGTAGTCCAGTATCTCTGCTGCCTGCTGCTGCCTCTCCCGCTCTGTGGTAGTCATCACCCGTCACTGCCTAATCCTTAGGGAACTGCTGGCGTCTGTGTCCCAGGAGCTCTAAATACGTTTGTTTTCCTCACTTAAAGGTGTATTGTTAAGGTTTACTGTAATTATAGGCCTACCTAGTTCATTAACTCTGCTGCCTGCTGATGCTGCCTCTCCTGCCCTACTCTGAATTGAGTCTCCAAGGATAACTATGACTGCAAACTTGTTATGGAGAAAATGTGTGAGACAGGGAGGAATGTGAGTACTTTAGCATGAGGGAGTTGACAAAGAATGAGAGAGTTAAAAAAAGTAAAATTGGGGGCGGAGCTAGCAACCAGCGAGGAAAGATGTGTCCTTTGTAAGCTCCGTGGGCAGAAAGCTTAAAAAAACTCTTTTAGGGGAAATATTTACTTATTTACTTAATACTTGGGCTCTTAACTTGCCCCCTACTGTACCCGAACCCATTTGGCTTTTTTTTTAGAGTAAATGATGAAGTACCAAGAGACGGACCAGCATTAAAATTCTCAGACCACGGGAGAACAATATGGAGGCCGTTGAAAAATGGGAGTCCTCTATGCTGACAGCGATCTCGCAACATTTTGAACAACTCGAGCATGATCTCAGAGCTGTGTTTATTGTAATTGCGGATCACCTATCCACGTTAACAGTGAGGAATCTGGAACAGCCTAGGATCCCAGCCGCTAAGCAGCCTAACATAGAACGGTTGGCAAAGTCGGAGCCTGTTATAATACTTCCTACCCCAAGTCTAACCACATTGCAGCCTTCACTCTACTGTGGTAATGATTCTCAGACCCGGTGCTCTGGGCTGCGGTCTAATCACGAAAATCACGCCTCAGTCATCCAGGAAATGAGTGATATTATACCTGTCTGGCCCATGCCGGAGACTGCATGCCACGTGGAGCTGCGGCCTGGGAACTCAGCTTCTATGCCATACCGGAATGGCGGAGGATTCTTTGGCATCTCTACGATCCTGGACAGTTTCATCTTGCAGGTCTGTTACACTACCGGAATCCTTATGCAGGGAAATATTACAGATTCTATAGTCTCTTCACTGCGACAGAAGGGAATTAAGCCGGTGGTCTATAGATTAGGGATCGGGTGAACACTGACCTATGGTATGCTGCCTCCACTCCCCGGCTTGACTCAGGATGTTGTAATGGACATTGACTTGGCTTTCAACAAAGCACGAAATTACAAATTGAGACACTGATATATTTTATTAGTTACCGGTATGGGAGCCTGACCTGTGGATGATGTTTTTGAGTAGTGTATAGGACTTTGAATATTGGCACGGTTGTAGCTGTGATTTTGAGGTCTTGATGATCAACTCTTATGGACAGTTGCAGCTAACACAACACCTCCACCGCTGTTAGATAGTGACATGGACATTTGCCAAGTTTATTTTGATATGCTATGATATGCTTAGCCATAGTCACATAATAGTTTTATTACCCCTATAGGGCTTCACGCTTAACTTGATATGTTAGAGGCATTTGCAATTTTTTGTGCTCTAGGAGTTCTGGTCTCATGAACATATACTATAGGTTGTTATTAATCTTTGTACAAGTTTCCATATATATCATAGAGACTAACAATGCAAAATATAGGAGGGTTTGGCTTTGCAGTCCACTGCTACCTGTCAGCTATACATTTATCACTGCTTTTCACTCTGATATTTTTGCTCATGTACACACTTTATACTGTGGGACTTTGCATTAGATAACCTTACCCTATGTTTGATTATCATTATAGTACCCCAAAAGTTCAGCATGCCACATTTAATGGTGGATTTAATATTGGGCATTTAGATATCAAGCCATTATATCATCCTTTGAGGACCTAGAACTGTATCTAATATGCTCCCTGAACTCCTGCCAAGGTTTTTCTTCCCTAAGCTCTATAAGTCGGAGTTTTTGTTAAATGATGATGCCCTTCTTTAACCCCTTAATGACCACAGCACTTTTCCATTTTCTGACCGTTTGGGACCAAGGCTATTTTTACATTTCTGCAGTGTTTGTGTTTAGCTGTAATTTTACTCTTACTCATTTACTGTACCCACACATATTATATACCGTTTTTCTCGCCATTAAATGGACTTTCTAAAGATACCATTATTTTCATCATATCTTATAATTTACTATAAAAAATATATAAAATATGAGGAAAAAATGGAAAAAAACACACTTTTTCTAACTTTGACCCCCAAAATCTGTTACACATCTGCAACCACCAAAAAACACTCATGCTAAATAGTTTCCAAATTTTGTCCTGAGTTTAGAAATACCCAATGTTTACATGTTCTTTGCTTTTTTTTGCAAGTTATAGGGCAATAAATACAAGAAGCACTTTGCTATTTCCAAACCACTTTTTTTCAAACTTAGCGCTAGTTACATTGGAACACTGATATCTTCCAGGAATCCCTGAATATCCCTTGACATGTATATATTTTTTTTTAGAAGACATCCCAAAGTATTGATCTAGGCCCATTTTGGTATATTTCATGCCACCATTTCACCGCCAAATGCGATCAAATAAAAAAAATTGTTCACTTTTTCACACATTTTGTTACAAACTTTAGGTTTCTCACTGAATTTATTTACAAACAGCTTGTGCAATTATGGCACAAATGGTTGTAAATGCTTCTCTGGAATCCCCTTTTTTCATAAATAGCAGACATATATGGATTTGGTGTTGCTTTTTGGTAATTAGAAGGCCGCTAAATGCCACTGCGCACCACACGTGTATTATGCCCAGCAATGAAGGGGTTAATTAGGGAGCATGTAGGGAGCTTGTAGGGTTAATTTTAGCTTTATTGTAGTGTAGTAGACAACCCTAAGTATTGATCTAGGCCCATTTTGGTATATTTCATGCCACCATTTCAACGCCAAATGCGATTAAATAAAAAAAAAAGTAAAATTTTTCACAATTTTAGGTTTCTCACTGAAATCATTTACAAACAGCTTGTGCAATTATGGCACAAATGGTTGTAAATGCTTCTCTGGGATCCCCTTTGTTGAGAAATAGCAGACATACATGGCTTTGGCGTTGCTTTTTGGTAATTAGAAGGCCGCTAAATGCCGCTGTGCATCACACGTGTATTATGGCTAGCAGTGAAGGGGTTAATTAGGTAGCATGTAGGGAGCTTGCAGGGTTAATTTTAGCTTTAGTGTAGAGATCAGCCTCCCACCTGACACATTACACCCCCTGATCCCTCCCAAACAGCTCTCTTCCCTCCCCCACCCCACAATTGTCCCCGCCATGTTAAGTACTGGCAGAAAGTCTGCCAGTACTAAAAAAAAAAGCTATCCTTGATAAAAAATAAATAAAATAAAAAGGCATATTTACATATGCTGCTCTGGAGGATCCCCCCTTAGCCCCCAACCTCCCTGATACCCCCCAAACAGCTCTTTACCCATCCCCCTCTAACTTATTAGTAGCCATCTTTGGTACTGGCAGCTGTCTGCCAGTACCCAGTTTATAGTAAAACATGTTTTTATTATTTTTTTTAAATAATTTTCTGTAGTGTAGCTTGCCCCCCCCCAAAAGACCAACCCACCACCCCTCCCAGATCTCTTAGATCGACATATATTTAAATATATTTGGCAATCACTGCCAGTTTTCTCCCATCATTTTTCTGTAGTGTAGCGGTTCCCACCCGCTTCCTGTCTGCCAGTACCCAGTTTATAGTAAAACATGTTTTTATTATTTTTTTTAAATAATTTTCTGTAGTGTAGCTTGCCCCCCCCAAAAGACCAACCCACCACCCCTCCCATATCTCTTAGATCGACACATATTTAAATATATTTGGCAATCACTGCCACTTTTCTCCCATCATTTTTCTGTAGTGTAGCGGTTCCCACCCGCCCACGATCCCGCCCCCCTCCACATCATACGGCCCATCGATGGCCGCCCACCCGCCTCCCAGACTGGCTCCCACCCACCCACCAACGAAACCGGCCATTGATGTCCGGTACAGAGAGGGCCACAGAGTGGCTCTCTCTGCATCGGATGGCCAAGGGGGGTTATTGCAGGATGCCTCGATGTTGAGGCATCACTGCAATAACCGGAAAGCAGCTGGAAGCGAGCAGGATCGCTTCCAGCTGCTTTCCAGACCAAGGACGTACGCCACACGTCCTCGGTCATTAACTGTATTTTTTTGAGGACGTGTGGCGTACGTCCTTGGTCGTTAAGGGGTTAATAGTTGAGATCTATCTAATGTGCATCCTTATACAAGGTTCAGTTATTACTTATATATGCTCGTTTAGCTAAGAGGTTCCTAGGTTCCTTCCTGTTTGCTAAACTACCTTATGCACAGGGTTTATATATGTGCCTCTGTTTTTGGGCAATTGACACACACTGCAAACCATTGTGGATTACTAATTAGCCTGCACCCGAATAGAATCACTAGCTCTCCAGGCACTATATCTGGTTAATTTGTCATATGGGTGGAGTTCAGTATATAGGCTATTGTTTACTTACTTTGAAAATTCAATAACTATAATACATTTCCTCAGCTTACCACACATATCTCACACCGACAATTCTAGTCTCATAACTCACAACCCCATATTCAAGTGATTATCATTTGACTGTACTATTATATATCATATACCTAGTGAACTGTCTGCGGCCGGGATGGTTTACTCATGCTTTCATTATCAGATATAGTCAAACCAATGTACAGGTTTTCTCATCTACAATATTCCAGGGTGTAAAACTTAGCTCAATATCTAGAAGTATGCAGTTGAAATTTAGGTTGTTAAGACCGGCTCCGTATCCCCTCTCTAAGGGTTTCCCCTTAGTATTGTCCTTTATACCCCACAAAATCTTATATTATAGGTTTGTAGTTTCAGACACAGTACCACCTCATTACTAGAGCACATTATTTATTTCTGTTGGGCCCCTCTCCTCCCTTTCCCGCCGGTTCTTGTTGCCTGCGGGTCATACCCCTACTCCCTTTTCCCTCATCGCCTATAGGTGGCATCTCCCCAGGAGAGGAGCTCATCTGGAAGTCCCCTATATCTCATCTTATACCATGTCTTATACCACATATCTCATATCACATAGTACATACTTCCTAACACCCCTCCTTGAGAATAACTGTTCCAGAATGTAATCTTACTCATCCGTTACACAAAAGACCAAGGACGTTTATCGGATCTTTACTTAAGTACACTCATAGAGTTCAGCTACAATGATAACAGCCTGGGAAAATTGTTAGTCCCAATATAACTTATGGCTCCGCCCTCCACCCTCTCATCTAGCTCCCCGTCCACCCCTATTTTAGGTGGACAAACAGCGGTATTTATCCGCTATTGATTTTGTACTGTTATAAGTTGCTCTTATCCTAGTGTCTACAAAGAAAGTGAGGCAATTTGCCCTCCAATTACGTGCATTTAGTAGGAGTAACTTGTTATGACTTACCATAGTTTGTAATTTTTCAGATAACAAATACACCTATTTTAAAATTAATATACCACTCTATAAGAAGTATACGTTTTTCTGGTTGTTCAAATTCTATCACTTTCTTATGCGTTTATATAGGAAACAAAAGGAAAAAAGAGGTAATGCCTGATTATATGTAGTTGATTTTGTACTCGCATACTATGTCCTTTATTTTCATTATATTCTTTTGGTGAGATACACATATGAGGTCTGAATTAAGATTTCTTCACTCTCTTATATGAAAAGGTTCCACTGTCTAATGGATAAACAATGTCTTGTATGCAAAATTTGCCAAAGAGTTGCAAAATGTATATTATGTTTATGTTCGTTCTTTATCTTGTATTGCCTCAATAAAAATCTTTGATTCAAAAAAAAAAAAAAAAAAAGTAAAATTGTACAGAAAGGTTGTAGTGGTGGAAAGTGAAACGTTAGAAGAGGGGGAGATAATAGGGTGGAGAGAAAAGGTACTACTAGTGAATAACTGATATCACTGTAACTACCAAATTCTTTTATTTTCCATTTATTGTTTGAATTCTCTTTGTAAAAATGGTTCTAGTTCCTGTATGTTCTCGTGTCACAGTTAGCACTGAATCCTTTACTTGTTGGTATTTTATAGCAGTGTCATTTAGTTGCTAAAATGAATGTTTTTTGGCTTCCCAAAGCCATTAATGTGATTAAACAAATTTTGTTTTGAACGACATTCTTATCTAAATATTCAGCACAGCCAAACAGAACAGCAAATGAAATTCTGACAACCCGAAACGGTTGAAAATTCTGAATCAAATCTTTCCGACCAACTGGACTTTTTTTCCCGTGCACATGTCTATCCAATACTATAACTATGTCCTTCATTGTAATTGTGGCTATTTCATCAGTTAATAGTTGATCTAATCCCTCATCCTGTAATGAGGCCTATATACTACCCCTATTCTAAACACCTGTTTCCCTTTCGTTTCTATAATTGCCCAACCACATTCTACGTTGACATTGGTTTCTACAATTTCAGTTTTCAGATTTTTTTTAATTTTTTTTTATTGAGGTTTAAATATTGGCATACAAACATCACATTACAGCAGAGCACAATTACACATCAATATGTTTTTAAGCAGAACATTAATCAGTTTGGATAACCGGGATCTATCTTATTAACCTGCACATAGACCAGTACTGCCATCTAGTGGAGAAAAAAGCACATATTCACAAAATATTTAATCACTTTCAGATCTATAAACTTTATAACAACTAAATAAGCATAAATTAGCTTCCCTCTAAAATACTACAGGCCTTGCTTGGGTTTTGTTACTGGAATAAAAATGACATGAGGGGAGTGTAAGGGGTCACATCAAAGATGTATATAACTAAAAGAGGACTAAAGGACTGTCTAGCTAGTGAAGGACATAGAGGAAGCAAAATACTCTTAAATCAGCTGTGTTGTACGATCATAAAAGGACTATATTGCTGTATGCAGCAATCTCACTAATATGTTGTATCTAACACAACTATCTAAGTAAATCAATGTAGTATAAAGAGTAAAAATGCAGAAACTACAATTAATATGTAATATGAGCACTCTCAAAACAACCAGGGCCGGATTGGGCAGCCGGGATACCGGGAAAAATCCCGGTGGCCCGGCAGCTGCACATAGTGGGGTATATTTATGTGAGGGAGGACAGATATGATCCGCGATATGGAATCATGTACGCCACACATCGATAAATGCTGACAGCATACACTGTCTGCATTTATCATTGCACCAGCAGTTCTTGTGACTACAGAATACAAAGGATGAGCTGTGCTTCCCTATTAAAATGTATAATGCTTGCAAAAGTAAAAATACAATAAAATCCAAATGGTACATGCAAAAAATAATAAACACTAAAATATAATCATATAATACTTAAGAGATAAGCAGGATGGCTATAGAAGTACTGTAACAACAGGTACTGGAAAAAATAGTACTGGTTGTTGGGTGGTATATAAAACATTCCACAATTATTAACTAAAATGGAACACAATGTAACCACACCTGTATAGGGTGAAGTCCTTTGTTAGATCAGAAGTCCCAAAGTCATAGAAGTTGTGTCATTCGTTATCTTCTAATATTTGAAGAGGGTAAATACAGGTAATAAAGCCTTAAATAAAAACGGCTGTGGCTGCTGCTCAATCAACTTAGGGAGAGCTGTGATACACCTCCCAGAAAGGCCGAAACAACAAAAAGAAAGAGAAGAGCGCACAAGCCACTCTAAGAGTAAATGTATTTAATAGTGGGCAATAAAAGTGCAATAAAATACAAACGTACAAGACATTAAAATCAAATAGTCACAAAAGTGATATCACCACAGTGTCCTCGACATCCCATAAATCAGGTAGCATCTCGCCAATCAATATCCACTACTTTCTTACACAGCAGCATCACTGCCAGGGGTGTGTCTAACCCCTGCGCACAGTGCAGCTGTCTCTTCAAAACCAGGCCCCGCCCCAGTGTGGAATACAGTGATGAGAAGAATGGCCGTGCAGTTCATGGGTTCGGACTGTAGGCTCCACATTGTCTTATGTGGTGATGAAAGGCCGTGTGAGGCACAGACCTAATCGCTGCTGAGTGGGGCTCCCGGCTTCCATAGAGATGCTCTGACTGCATGCTGGGACTATTCACGTGCTGCACTGACTGGAACAGGGTATAAGGTGGGCGGCGGTGTACAGTGTGCATGCGGTGGCCTTGCTAATAACCGTGATGGTGCTTGCCAAAATATTGTTCATGATACAATTAAAACATTAACGGCAAAATAACTTCCCTTTTAAATGTTCTTTTCCTTTTGGCAGCAAAAAGGTTACTTTAACCATGTGAATATCCTAAGTCATGTTTGTTTCTATATTTGGACCCTCCCTCCATCCTCCTATTATAAGTAGCTGGATCATTGATAGGCAGAACAAATATAGAGTAGAATCTCACACCTTCAAGCTGTACAGGGACTAATTAGCAGGCTGGATGTTAACCCCTAAGATACCAAATTAAAGACTGGAACACTTTGCAGGAGGGATGCATTGACACCCATGTCACGTGGTCCCTAGAAAACAGGCAGAATTAACTTTGCATAGATAATCAAGGTGCTGGCTTAGAGATTGTGACAAAATATCTCTCCCATTCCTGTGTTATCCAAAACTGATTTTTTTTTTAATTCCTAAAGTAAATCTCAGTGAATCTGAATAACATAAAAAACGGACAGATTTGTCTAAAGACAGAGTTTTTCTTTTAAGATTTATTTATTTATTGGTAAGTAGAAACCACTGTATTTCTCTCTTTTAATTCTATAAAACTGGTGAAGTAATTTTAAAGCATTATTTATTTTTGTAATTTCCTGAACCTCTATAAATGTAACAAGATCAGGACTAAAATATGATTGTGTATTTATATAAAAGCTGTATGTCTAATACTAACTATTGTATTGTTCTTGTCTCAAATGAATCACATATTACAGCTTATTGTCCTCTCACACACATACACACACACACACACACACACACATATATATATATATATATATATATATTGTATGTATGTATGTATATATATATATATATATATATATATATATATAGGCCGAAACGATCGTCTGGTGTTGCTGAGTTCCTTCTTCAGAGTGGAATTTCCTGGTATTTCGGCGCTGGACTGACCGTAATAGGCGGGATAAGACTGATATACTACAGGAAAGTTGTACTCTGTGAAAAGCATTACTGGGCTAAAAAGCTGCACCTAGGTGGTAAATCGCCATAGAACAGGCTAACAATGGTATTGAACCAGTTGTTTGTTCCTGTGAGTGCACTTCTCTTTGTGTGTATATATATATATATGTGATGTTTGTGTATGTGTGTATATATTTATGTATGTGTGTGTATATTTATATAGGTAATAAAAGACACCACTCTCTGGTCTTAAAGAATAGCAGTAGTAGCTTTTATTTATGTGACGTTTCGGGGACAGCTCCCCTTCATCAGACCGATCTGATGAAGGGGAGCTGTCCCCAAAACGACACATAAATAAAAGCTACTACTGCTATTCTTTAAGACCAGAGAGTGCTGTCTTCTATTACCTATACCTCTACTTGCATGTAGAACCCTGGCACCAGGACACCTGTTAGTGAGAGTGCACCAGCCTCTGTGAATATATATATATATATATATATATATACACACAGTATATATGCATATATATATATGTATATATATATATATATATATATACATATATAGGACACACACACATACATATACATACTCACACACAAATATATATATTTGGCTCTATGAAATATAGTCCTGGTCTTTAATTTTTTCCAGGGCTGCTTTTTATTCCCAGTCCGGCCCTGAAAACAATATATATATAAAAGCATGACTTTTGTAAAATACATAACGGCCAATAGGAGGAGATATGACACCGTTCCATCTAATAATTCTATCAATATTTCACCACACAATAAAGTCACCACACAATAAAGAGTTCTAAATCTCTCTCTGAAAATAATTTTAGACAGCAAAAAGGGTAAAATAAACAATGCTAGATATCAGCATATGAAGTTACTATCTCTAGTATAGATTATATATGGCACCACGTACAGAATTAGTTCCACTTAAAGTAATTATATAGACTAATGAAGAGGGGAAAACTGTATTTACTCACATGTATGTGAATATAGAACATGCTATAATTGTTAGCCAAAATATGATAATGCTATCATACCTGCAGATGCTTATTCTACTAAACAGGCTGTGAGCACTGTCTAAAATGAAAGACAACCATCACCTCACTGCATTTGGATTGTAGGTCATGTGTAGTGAAGGCACTTTAAGCAATCCACAAATCATTATATTAAACCTCCCTAAAACTATAAGTGAATAAAAAATAGAATTAACTGCCAATATGAGATACTAGCTTCATGAAATGTTATATGGCAGCTAATAATATATCTCTATAGGGGGGCTGTCAAAATAACCTGTCTACTCTATATGTATGTGCATGTTGTAACTTGCTGTGCATTAGAAAGTTGTCACTAAAGAACGGAAGAGACTAAACACAAAACAAACTAAGCCCTTTTAGGACAAAGCAAACCCCATGTAACAATCTCACTTACTATAAACCAATATTATAAGCCCCAAAAATCTCAGTTAATAAAATTGAATTTTACTTTGCAGTCTACAAGAGAAACCTCTACAGAGTTTTGCAGAGAGTCTTAAGCTAAAGAGTCCCATGCAAATGAGTGTGGTCAGGGGAGGACAAAACAGTCTGGCTGAGCACTCCCCGTGAACAAGCTTTGTATACAACATATCACCCCACACCTGATTTCACCTTTGACAAAGGTTTTAAACTAGCAGACCAGCCAGGCAACAGACCAAACAGTCTCCAGATGCAAACTAAGACAGTCACCAGCAAACCAATGATCCTCACATTACTATGCCATCTCTATCTGTATGAGTCCCTTATAGGTGCTCCCGGGTTTCAGCTCTTCAACCGGAGACTGTCTATCTTGGGTCACCATTGTGCACTCTAGCAGAACTGATTCATACGTGAGGGAGATGGCTGCACCCCCCTGCAAAGGCCAGATGAAAGCTTGATACAAAACTCTGTTTTGAGTGTCCCAGAGCAAGTTGACTGCATCCCTCCAACTGCTGTATTATATAGAGCCCATTACCAGGATCCATGTACATCTATGTTCTTGAATCCCACTGCTGCAACTTAGGGGATAGTTCCAGTAGCATAAGAGTGATTGGTGCTTGTCCACCAGTCTCCTCCTTTGTATGCTCTGCACTTGTCCACAAGGCACTCAAGAGCTAGAAACTCCTGTATGGTCAATTGCTATTCCACCAATTGAGTAGCAAAAATACAAGGCCTCACTGCCTCAGGTCTTGTAAGATCGCTCTTTACCTTCACTCCCCTCACCATTGATATAAGGGCATCCAGTGTAATGCTTGTGGGATATTCCTCTATCAGACCGAACTCAGCTAGTAGTCTTGTTATCCCGGCAGGGTTCAGCAGCAGTATATCAATCCAGTAATTAAGGATTATACCAGGCAGAGTAGTCAGACAGGCAGGGTTCAGCAGCAGTATATCAATCTAGTAATTAAGGGGTATACCAGGCAGAGTAGTCAGACAGGTAGGGATCATACACAAGTAGGCTAAATGAAACAACGATCTATCACACCCAGGAGCACACAAGGTAACAGCCATACTTGGGCAGTGATAGATTGTTGTGATGCAACTTACAGAGGCGCAGGATTTGCGCCAGGTGTCCGGACCAGCATCAGGAAGAGAAGAGTGTGCAGTGATGTCAGCGCTGCACGCATCCGGATGCGACACAATACCTGGCAATGAGCAGGAAAGGAGACACTGTGCCCCTAGCAATGGCTAGAGCGGCGCGGCGTGACGTCCAGCCGCTGATACATCTTCTTTTTATATCCTCACAAAGGCCCTATAAAACTGTAGGAAGGTACTCCATATTGGGGGCACTAGTGTGGAGGGGGGGTGTTAGGCTCCCGTCTAGAGTCCCAACAGTCCAAATCTGGACTGAGAGGTCATAAATTCAGCAAAATATCTTTCTATTCATCACATATTCAGCTATCCAAAAATAGCATTAACAAACAAAGGTGCTGTAAACTCCAAATGATAATTGGCAGATTATTTTGGTAACTGCTGCAGCCTCAGAACCGGTCATGGCCACTGCCCAGACATGACCTTCAGTGTTCAGTTTAGTATTTCTTTCACATACAGAGCCACCCCCCCCCCCCCACTTTTTTTTCCTACACTAGATTTTTTTAAACAAAATGTAACCATGTATGAATCATTGTACCATGCCTGTTTTATAGCTACCAAATCTAATTTACCTTGAATCATTATTGCAGTAAGTTTATTTACTAAACTGTGAGCAATTGTGCACATTGCATTGTACAACCGTTAGATCCTTTTGGTTAGTCAGTGCTTCCCCTGCTTACTCATAGATGTAGTGTTTTTATAATTAAATACACTAGAATGTAAACTTTGGATACGTTTTGCCCTTTGACTTTGGTTAATAGTGTTTGTCACAGACACCAGGCTGTAGGGGTTAAACTCCTACCCCCCCCCCACCCCACTCTTGTTTCTCAGTGGTTTTGGGCTCCTCAGAGCAACCGTGATCTCCCAGCACTTTGGTTTACGTTGTTTTGTATGGAAACTAAATCTTGGAAGAAACTGACCTCTGATCGACCTATCTCCCTCTGGCCGGCCGGCCTCCTGGAACTGCCAGTTGGCTGCATCAGCTCGGATTCCAGGTCCCCTTCAACCCTGGTCGCTGCAGCAGCCCTTTGCCCCAGAGCTCTGCTCTTTTGGCGATGGGTAGCCCCTAGGGGGGACAAGAGGTGGTGGAATTGCAGAAGGGAAGCTATTTTGGGAATGGGGGTTTTGGACACCCCTACCCCCTCAATCTTTAATGGGCTGTAACTCTGGTCATGCCAGTGCTTCCCCTGCTTACTCATAGATGTCACACAGTGGATTGGTATTCCAGCATAACAATGACCCAAAACACACAACCAAGGCAACAAAGAAGTGGCTCAAGAAGAAACACATTAAGGTCCTGGAGTAGCCTAGCCAGTCTCCAGACCCTAATCCCATAGAAAATCTGTGGAGGGAGCTGAAGGTTCAAGTTGCCAAACGTCAGCCTCAAAACCTTAATGACTTGGAGAGGATCTGCAAAGAGGAGTGGGACAAAATCCCTCCTGAGATGTGTGCAAACCTGGTGGCGAACTACAAGAGACCTCTGTGATTGCCAACAAGGGTTTTGCCACCAAGTACTAAGTCATGTTTTGCAAAGTGGTCAAATACTTATTTCACTCATTAAAATGCAAATCAATTTATAACTTTTTTTTAAATGCTTTTTTTCTGGATTTTTTTCTTGTTATTCTGTCTCTCACTGTTCAAATAAACCTACCATTAAAATTATAGACAGATCAGTTCTTTGTCAGTGGGCAAACGTACAAAATCAGCAGGGGATCAAATATTTTTTTCCCTCACTGTATCCTACACTAGTGGGAGCTAGCTGGAGATTGCTGCCTGCATACATTTGTCTCTTATGATTGGCTAACTAGATGTGTTTAGCTAGCTGTCAGTAGTGCAATGATGTTCCTTCAGCAAATAATAACAAGGGAATGAAATATATTTCACAATAAAAGTAAATGTGAACATTGTCTAAAATTGTATGTTTAATCCAAATCATGAATGGAATTTTTGGGGTTTCCTGTCCCTTTAAACCCTTAACCCAAACTCGCGTATATATATGTGTGTTTGTCATGCCGTACTTTGCCTATCATACTGCATGACATATATATATGTCCAAGCTGTAGGAAGCTCCAGCAGTTTCGGCTGTAAAGTTACAGCTGAGAGCTGGAGTTCCTGAGCTCCAGGCATCTGTCTGCATATGGATTGTGATCTGATTCCATATGAAGGCAGATGCCTGATCGTTACAGACGATGACACTGTGTGTGTCACCATCTGTAACGGTAACGATCATCTGCTGGTGCCGGCAGGAGGTGTGGGAGGGAAACTGGGAGGCTGGTGGGCGGGTCAGCAGTGGATGGTGGAGGGATGGCCCTACTCTGTAGAAAGAAAAAAAAGAGGGAGATAGAGGGATGAATGGGGAGCTACACTACAGAAAAAGGTTTGGGTGGGGGGCCCTTGATAATAATTGCTAGAGGGGGGAGGTGGGGGGACCCACTACACTACAAAAAATTTAAAAACAAAATGTGTTTTATGGGTACTAGCAGACAGCGGTTAGTACTAATGATGGCCACAAGTAGCAGGAGGGTTATAGAGCTATTTGGGGAAATCAGGGAGGTTGGAGGGTTGAGGAGGATCCCTAGACTGCAGAAAAAAATTAAATATTAATAATAAAAAAATTTTAAAAAAAAAACCTTTCTGTTGGGACTCATTTGTCTACATCAGAACAAAGTTCCGATGTAAACAAATAAGTAAAAATTTAAATCACGAGATCGTTCATGTGATCGCGTGTTTTCTATTATGGGATGGGGTCAGTGGGGAGTGCCTATGATGCTAGGCATACCCCCCAGCCCTCAATCCCATATAGGAAAAGTGGCGATTGTTTAACAGCCAAATGGTTCACAGCATTCTAATTACCAAAAAGCAATAACAAAGCCATGTATGCCATTTCTGAACAAAGGGGATCGCAGAGAAGCTTTTACAGCCTTCTGTGTCATGATGCACAAGCAGCATGTCAATCATTTCAGTAAGAAACACAGTTTGTAAAAAAGTTAACTATTTTTTTTTATATACAGTATATATTATCGCATTATTTGGTGGTGAAATGGTGACATGACAGAGAAGCTTTTACAGCCTTCTGTGTCATGATGCACAAGCGGCATGTCAATAATTTCAGTGAGAAACCCAGTTTGTAAAAAAGTTAACTATTTTTTTTTATATACAGTATATATTATCAAATATTATCGCATTATTTGGTGGTGAAATGGTGACATGAAATATACCAAAATTGGCCTAGATCAATACCTTGGGTTGTCTACTTAAAAATAAAATATATAGTTTTGACAAGTAAATAAAAAAAAAAAACAAGGCTCTATTTCTGTTTAAATGGAGTGATAGCAAAAATGCTAAATATTCTCCGGTATTTTGGGCAAGTTCTTGACTAAAAGTCCTGGCAACGAAGGGGTTAATTTTGCCAACAAGTGTGGACTTGTGTCTTCCTCGGTGCTATGGAATGCAAAGGGTTAACTAATGACACCAGGGGTCATTAGTACATAATTCAATGGTGGGTTTAATGTCCCTTTAAAAATGCATGACAGACTGAATGTAACTTATTGTTTTGTACCCTTGTTGCATTTGTTTCATATAATACAATACTGCATATGCGGCCTGAGAGCTGACTGAAAAGAATAGTTTGCAAATAGACTAATAAGTTCTCATGCTGCTAACAGAGGAATCCTATCACATGCAGCTGGCTGATCAGTTCACTGCTTTTGGCTGCCTGCCTCGTGTTCCTCAAGAATAACAACGTTATGTTAATTGTTTCATTCCCATATGTGCTTATTTTATTATTTTTTCTTGAAATAAACTGTAAAATTTAAATTAAATAAAATGTGATAAGGGATATTGAAAAAAAAAATAGAACTTCACTCATATTCTTCTACATAAGCACAATGGGATAGTTTACTACAAAGGATTGGGTTTAAATAAATAAAAACAATATCGTGACGGTTTAGAAAGATTATACGAAGTCAAGAGGTTCTGTTATCTTCTGCAGGTAACGGACACACGGAGCGCTGCAGGACTGTGTGGGAACCTTCGTGTGCAGCCTCGGTGTCCGGCGGAGCAGCTAAGCAGAGCGCACTGCAATTGAATGTTTTGCCGGTTAGAACCAGGTGGCTTTAGCAGCTGCTGCTGTCGGACTGGAGCAGTGAGAGGAAGAGCAGACATGAGCGGTAACCAGGGCTGACTCGAGTGATCGGGGCTAAGGTATCCTCAGTGTTATAACAGCATGTGATGAGTTAGCGTGTGACTAATTAACTATCACGACACAGGAATGTGGGATCCAGGCTACATCAGTGTTGTCACGATATACGTTATAGATGACGGTTACACTAACACTATCGTGATACACATGAATGGGGCGCAGGCTTAAACCAGCTCTGTCATGACATACTATGATGTTAGAGACAGGCAACACACGCACTGTCGTGACACACAGCGATGCGTGAGCCAAGCTACACCACCATGTCGTAACACAAATGATTTATCCATGCTTCACCACCACTGTCATGTCACATGTGGTTATATAATTCAGCAATGTCACAGGTGTTTGAATCTATTGCCACATTTAAATTACAAGTGCACCTAGGCACAATTTAGACACTGATTCTAAAAGCACCAATAGACCTTTAACTTTAGACATATCAGGATATACACTCTTCAACTTGGTTTTTGAATAGCTGTACAGCTCGGTAAACCCATGCACAGCACAGCATTATTTGAGGGTAATGTTTTTGTTTTGGCTGATCGAATGGGAAGGTACCCCTAGCCCTAGACAGTTGCTTACATTGTCCGACGAAAAATCCAGTCATAAGTAACTACAATAGCAGAGTCATATCACTTAGAGAAATGTGATCTGTGCTAGCTCAAGTAGTGTCACAATACACATGGATCAGGTGCAAGCTGAGCAGTATCACATTACACAGCATGGCATGTGGTGCTAGTTGAGCAGTGGTCATAATCCACAGGTATCTGTGCTAGCAGTGCAGTGTCACATTACGCAGGGATTTGACTCATCAGATTGCACAGGGTTTTGGGATATGTTTTAGCTCAGCAGTATCACGTTACACAGGGATTTCGGATATATTTTAGCTCAGCAGTATCACATTACACAGGGATTTAGGATATGTTCTAGCTGAGCAGTATCACATTACACAGGGATTTCCGATATATATTAGAGCCCAACAGTATCATATTACACAGGGATTTGGGATATGTTCTAGCTCAGCAGTATCACATTGCACAGCGGTTTGGGATATGTTCTAGCTCAGCAGTATCACATTGCACAGCCAGGGTTTGGGATATGTTCTAGCTCAGCAGTATCACATTACACAGGGGTTTGGGATATGTTCTAGCTCAGCAGTATCACATTACACAGGGATTTGGGATATGTTCTAGCTCAGCAGTATTACATTACACACGGATTTGGGATATGTTCTAGATCTGCAGTATCACATTACACATGGATTTGGGATATGTTCTAGCTGTGCCCTATCACATTACACAGGGATTTGGGATATGTTCTAGCTGTGCCCTATCACATTACACAGGGATTTGGGATATGTTCTAGCTGTGCCCTATCACATTACACAGGGATTTGGGATATGTTCTAGCTGTGCCCTATCACATTACACAGGGATTTGGGATATGTTCTAGCTGTGCCCTATCACATTACACAGGGATTTGGGATATGTTCTAGCTGTGCCCTATCACATTACACAGGGATTTGGGATATGTTCTAGCTCAGCAGTATCACATTACACAGGGATTTGGGATATGTTCTAGCTCAGCAGTATCACATTACACAGGGATTTGGTATATGTTCTAGCTCAGCAGTGTCACATTACACAGGGATTTCGGATATGTTCTAGCTCAACAGTATCACATTATACAGGGATTTCGGATATGTTCTAGCTCAGCAGTGTCACATTACACATTGATCTGTGCTAGCTCAGCAGATTTGGGATATTTGCTAGCTCCACAGTGCCACATTACACAGGGATTTTGGATATGTTCTTGTTTAGCAGTAGCACATTACACAGGACTTTGGGATCTGTGCTAGCTCAGCAGTGTCACATTACACAGGGATCTGTGCTAGCTCAGCAGTGTCACATTACACAGGGATCTGTGCTAGCTCAGCAGTGTCACATTACACAGGGATCTGTGCTAGCTCAGCAGTGTCACATTACACAGAGATTTGGGAAATGTGCTAACTCAGCAGTGTTACACAGGAATCTGTGCTTGATCAGCAGTGTCACATTACACAGAGTATTTGTCCTTGCTAACTCTATTGAAAGTGTATTCCATGAACCACCCACCCTTCCCGAAAAGTAATGTTTCAGAAAATTAATCTGGAGCCTGTTACCCTCCAACCTTAGATCACGACTAAAAGCAAATTAGATTATAGAATTTGAAAGTTTAAAATTGTATGCCTATCTAAATCATATAAGAAACATTTGGGTTTCATCTACTTTTAAACACAGTTTCTCTGCATGTTATAGTTGTATAATAATAATATTCTGTAGCACATTGGTGCAGTTATAATTGTTTATTCATGACAGTCTAGTCAAAATTTAACTCTCATGATTCAGGTAAGGCATGCAATTTTAAACCACTTTAAAATTTACTTTTATCATCAAATTTTCATAGGTAGGCTCATAGACAGTTTTTCATAGCTAGACAGCGTTAGTTCATGTGTACCTTATAGATAGCATTGTGCTCAGTCCTATGGAGTTACCTAGGAGTCAGCACTGATTGGCTAAAATGCAAGTCTGTCAAAAGAACTGAGATAAGGGGGCAGTCTTAGATACATGATAATCACAGAGGTAAAAAGTATATAAATCCCTTTTAATACATGTAAATTATTTTACAGTATCCGCTCTATCCCTTCTCTTGGGATCTGTGATCAAGTTTAGCAGAGCAGCCTGACCGTATACATTGATGTGTTTTTCATACCAACCTGGCAGTGTGGCAGCCTTTTGTTACTGTTCTGTATTATTGTGAGTGATAATATAAATTGTGGCTAGCAAGCAAGCAGTATGCTGGCACTATGGCAAGGGTGAGGAGCAGATGACTCCATTGTGCATAGCACCTAGCTAAGTAATTCAGGGGGTTCTCTATTAGTAAGGAGATACAACTATATTGTCTAAAGTATTCCGCCTGTACATACACTTATAGCGTTAGTAAGTAGCATGTGCGTTTGGGAATTAGTTTTCTAAACAAACGTCTAATATGGCCGAGGGTAAAGGAATTCGGTTCTTTTCAGAGCTGGATTTATTCTTGTGAAAGTGCAACATAAAAAGATCTGTATTTGCACAGATTATAACACCACCAATGACCGCGTCTGCAGCCCATTCCAAGTACTTCTTGTTTATTGGCACCAGACAGGTTTTCTATTGGTTTTGTTTTTTTATTCTAAAGGTTATTTGGAATTAAGTCCTGGGATTCTAAACAAAATAGTAAAATAAACATAAGCTAACATGATAACAAGCAGAACAAAACACAACACGCTCAGTGCAAAATGTGTAACTGACGAGCAGGTTCTCAGCATCCAGAAAATGTTACAAAATTTCCCTTTATTACCAAACTAGCAATTTACTATAGAGTATCAGAATAATTATGCATAACTAAATTCTAATACAAGTAAGTTGTAGTGTTTTACAGAAGAAAAGGAAGATTTTACATCATTCAGTTTCTATGGGGTGTAGCAGATGTTAGGTTATTGGCAGCTGGACATTGTTTTATCATTATATTCACAGTATAGCATACAGGTGTTTTACGCAAGTCTATGAAAAGTATTGTACAAACATTACATTTGGCTGCAATATCAGGCTTTGAGGCACTTGAAACCTAAATCTATAAAGCAGAGCTTCTTTAAAGGGACAGTATAGTCAAAAATAAACTTTCATGATTCATATAGGGCATGCAATTTTAAACAACTTTCCAATTTACTTTTATCATCAATTTTGCTTTGTTCTTTTGGCATTCTTAGTTAAAAGTTAAACCTAGGTAGGCTCATATGCTAATTTCTAAACCCTTGAAGGCTGCCTCTTATCTCAGGGCATTTAGACAGTTTTCACAACTAGAGGGCATTAATTCATGTGTGATTTTGTGTATGTGTATGTATGTGTGTATATATATATATATATATAACATATATATATATATATATATATATATATATATATATATATATATAACATATATATAACATTGTACTCACGTGGAGTTACCCTGCAGTCAGCACTAATTGGCTTAAATGCAAGTCTGTCAAAAGAACGCAAATAAGGGGACAGTCTGCAGAGGCTTAGATACAAGGTAATCACAGAGGTAAAAAGTATATTAAAGGGACACTGAATCCAATTTTTTTCTTTTGTGATTCAGATAGAGCATGCAATTTTAAGCAACTTTCTAATTTACTCCTATTATCGGGTTTTTCTTCGTTCTCTTGCTATCTTCATTTGAAAAAGAAAGTCCAGAAACTTGGACAACACTTCTTGTTATTGGTGGATGAATTTATCCACCAATCAGCAAGAACAACCCAGGTTGTTCACCAAAATGGGCCAGCATTTAAACTTACATTCTTTGTTTTCAAATAAAGATACAAAGAGAATGAAGAACATTTGCTAAATGGAGTAAATTAGCCCAGAGGCAGAAAACCTTTTTACTTTCTGCGATTAGTTTTTTTTTATGGAAAGATTTTCTGCAGGTTATCTTTAAATAAAATTCAATTTTAAAATAGGCAGTTACACTAAAGCACCAGTTCAGTTGCAATGTGTTGATTAACTGGAGAATAAAGCAATTGTAAAAGTTTTATAATATATTGTAGCAGTTGAAAATTGGAATGAAAATTAGCTGCAGACCTTTTGCTCTTGGTCTAACATAGAAATGTTGTAATTAAAAAAGGTACATTGCTCATAAGAATGTCAGTAAGAAAAAACAGCTTTACAGGCTGGGAAAAGTTAGGGGGCTTTGAGCCAATCAATGCTGCATATTTGATGTTTTACTTCAAACAGCACTTTGCAGTGCAGCCAGAGCACAGCTCTGTTTGAAGAGAACAGCCTGATGTGGAGCAACGCTGCAAAGTGAAAGTGCCAACAGTTCCTGCATGTGTCCTGTTCTTTCTGCAGACATGCTGCATTTTCTGCGATGACATCTCAGATTACAGTATGTTCTGCCTTGGGGTAAATTAGAAAGTTGCTTAAAATTGCATGCTCTATCTGAATCACAAAAGAAAAAATTTGAGTTAAGTGCCCCTTTAATATAACCATGTTGATTATGCAAAACTGATGAATGGATAATAAAGGGATTATCTATCTTTTTAAACAAAAACAATTCTGGTGTAGACTGTCCCTTTTTAAACTTTTAATTTTTTTTTTTACTTGGACCCATTTTTTAAATTGGCAATTTTTTTGCAACCCAGATTATTCTACTATATTCCAAAACAAAGCCTTGTCAGGCGGTTGTATCAGTATATGTATTTTTAAACTGTAAAACTACAGAATAACTATCGCTCCTCAGCTATTGAATTAAACAAATCAATAAAGAAATTAACAGCAGTTAAATAATAAAATAAAAACAGTTAAATGCTGTTAAAAAACAAATCACAGTGGGATGCAAATAAATTGTTTCTTGCAATACAGGCTTCCTATACTGCCCGCTTAATTTACTAATAGAAACAATAAATAATCATTAATTGGCAGGCAAAGTAAAAAAGGATATAACCATATGTGTAAGAGAGGAGGCTCAATGTTCAACTCAACTTAAAGGGGTAGAAAGGTCAAAGATGAAATGTACATGGGTGCATTTAAATTTGAAAAAAGCATTTGTTTGCAATATATCTCATTAGCAAAAATGCTTCTACTTAGTAATTACTATTTTCTTTCCAATGGCATGGAGAATCTACGAATCCATTCAATTACTAGTGGGAATTCAACTCCTGGCCACCAGGTGGATTCGAAGAACACCCCAGCAAAGCTTCAAGTATCCTCCCACAATCCCCAGTCATTCTTTGCCTGTGTAACATTGTAGGTGATGTGAGAAGAAGGTGCCTGAAGAAATTAAGTTGTTAATCCTTTAATAGGTACTTTTTCCTGCAAGCAAGGATTGGGGTTATGCTGTGTCCATGTAATTCTCTTTAGTAATGGTGGCTTTTAGCAGTTGGAAGATGGCGAGGTGGTCTTTGCTCACCTACCAACATTTTTGCTACCCCTATATAGAAAACCAGGGTTGGTTACTCTGTTTTTTTCTTTATCTACAGGTCTATGTCAGTGAGGATTCTGTCACACCTGTTTTCTGTACCTGCCCTACAGCGGATCCACAGGTAAGTGCTTTTACCTTCTAGGTGAGAAGGATGCAGTACTTAGGGGTTCCTTGTTTTTTTTTGGGGGAAAAAAAGGATACTTACAAAACCAAGTGGATCCTTATGGGATTGAATATCCCTTTTAAAGGTTGGGGACTTATTGGGCAGCAGTTCAGGGCACTGTTCTCTCATGTGAAGGCTTTTTTGATTTTGGCTATGGGTATTTGTTTGCACAAGTTTACCTTTTTATTTAGCTTGGGTAATATCTCTTTAAGAAAGTTGTTGGACCGCACCTTACTTTTAAATTTGCGATCATGTGACCGCTCTGTTACTTCCTGAGTGCTGAACAGTTTGTATCTAGCCAGCTGTTTAGAATACAGATTTTCAAGGGGACAGTCCGGGTTTTCTGGCATTAAGATAATTTTTCCTGCCTGTCGCTCTGATGTTTGCAACTTTTTAGGATCTGCAGTTTGAACAGGATGTATCTGCTTCTGTGGATTGGATTTCTTATTACAGGTTGGGTGGGTCTCTCCAGCATGGCTGGGGTGTAGAGGTCTCTGGATGTTGTGCATGCTTTGAAGTTCTATTTACAGGCTACGAATAATTTTTGTCTGCTCTTTTTGTTGTCTTTTCTGGTAAACAAAGGGGTCAGAAGGCCACTTCTTTTACTCTCTCTTTCTGGTAGAGAAGTGTTATTCGATTGGCTTATGAGACAGCTGGACAGCAGCATCCAGAGAAAAATACGGCTCACTCTACTAGGGCTGTTGCTTCAATGGAACAGATTTGCAAGGAGGCCGATTGGTAATCTCTGCTTACTTTTCCCAAATTTGTCAAATTTGCTGTTTTTACCTCCGCTGAGGCTTCTTTTGGGAGGAAAGTTCTTCAAGCAGTGGTGCCTTCTGTTTAGGTTCCCCTGTCTTATGTATCCCTCCCTTCCTTTATGTGGACTCTAGCTTTGGCATTGGTTCCCACTAGTAATTGAATGAATTTGTGGACTCTCCATGCCATTGGAAAGAAAACAACATAATTTATACTTACCTGATAAATTCTTTTCTTTCCTGGCATGGAGAGTCCATGACCCGCCCTTATTTTAAGACTGCTTTTTGTTATTTTCTAAACCTCAAGCACCTCTATACCCTTTGTGTCTACTTCTCTTTCCATAATTCCTCGGCTGAATGACTGGGGATTGTGGGTAGTGGGAGGATACTTGAAGCATTGCTGGGGTGTTCTTTGCCACCACCTGGTGGCCAGGAGTTGAGTTCCCACTAGTAATTGAAAGGATTCGTGGACTCTCCATGCCAGGAAAGAAAATAATTTATCAGGTAAGTATACATTTTATGTTTTTCTGGGGCATACGCACATATGCTGTGTGGGCCCGTGCATCAGTATTCAAACACTATGCCTGCTCAGGGAGTCAGCAGTATGACATTAATTACATCTTCAGAAGCAATACACACCACTGTCAGCTCTCTGAGCACATGTAGTGTTTGAATACTGGTGCATGGGCCCTCACAGCATATGTGCATATGCTGCTTACTAAAAGCATTTTTGCACCTGGAAGTATATTGCTAAACTGCTTCTTTTTCAAATTGAAATGCACCCATGTACATGTAATTTGTTACCTTTCTATCCCTTTAAACTTTTAGCCTTGTTGGAGCAGCTTCCCCTGTAAAATGTTGTTATTCAAGTGTATATATAACAGGGGATACTAAGTGCATCCGTTGTTTACGGTATAATTTACAATCAATTCATATGGTTTGAATTACACTTACTACATAAAAATATGGGGTATCCTTTACAGCATCTTTGCATGTATTGTCGCTTTGCTCTTATAGATGGTCCGGAGCAGTCACTTGTATCCTTTACAGCATCTTTGGCTCATTATACATATATTATATTGTTTCTAAAAACTTTTGCCTGTTTTCTTAAAGTGAATGTAATTTTTTTTTACATCAGAAGCCTCCTAATTACTGTTTTACCCATCTGTATCATAACCGCTATGTTTATTTTTTTTTAGAAAAATTAAGATTGTTTATATATTTGAATTACTTACTTTTTTCCGATTTCTATCTTCCTCCTCCCACCCGGCACTTCCTTGTTCTTCACATGTGACGTATAGAGCGATTCCCAACCGCTCTATACGTATGTGTGAAGCGAGCACCCGTTCAGCTTTTTTTTCTGAGCATGCGCATAATTTCAGTGATGCCTACTCATTAATGCCTAATCTCGACCCATAAACCAGATACCCATTGATTATTAAATTCATGAATCCAAACGAAACATGAATTACACCCATCTTTGCTCTTTAGCCTAAATAATTGCTCACATATAATTTTTTGCGCATGCGCGTTCCATGAAAAACTCCCCCTTATTTGAATAGCTTAACAATATTGCGTTAAGCAATAGGGGTGACTTTACATTCACTTCAATATTGTCTCTGGCTTCTAAGTGTCATACATGTTTGTGAACCCATGTATTAGCCATATGTAATGCATAACAATATGTTGCAGTTCTCTCTAGCAAACAATGGCAATGCATTAATCTCTTACGGCTAGATTAAGAATTTTGTCGGTAACGACCCGCGTAGCTAACGCTGGCTTTTTTCCCCCCCGCACCTTTTAAATACCGCTGGTATTTAGAGTTCTCTGAAGGGCTGCGTTAGGCTCCAAAAAGGGAGCGCAGAGCATATTTACCGCCACTGCAACTCTCAATACCAGCGGTGCTTACGGACGCGGCCAGCTTCAAAAAACGTGCTCGTGCACGATTCTCCCATAGAAAACAATGGGGCAGTTTGAGCTGAAAAAAAACCTAACACCTGCAAAAAAGCAACGTTCAGCTCCTAATGCAGCCCCATTGTTTCCTATGGGGAAACACTTCCTATGTCTGCACCTAACACCCTAACATGTACCCCGAGTTTAAACACCCCTAACCTTACACTTATTAACCCCTAATCTGCCGACCCCTGCATATTTTTTTTAACTCCTAATCTGCCACTCCATACACCGCCGCAACCTACATTATACCTATGTACCCCTAATCTGCTGCCCCTAACACCGCTGATCCCTATATTATATTTATTAACCCCTAATCTGCCCCCCACAACGTCGCCGCCAGCTACCTACAATAATTAACTCCTAATCTGCCGACTGGACCTCACCACTACTATAATAAATGTATTAACCCCTAATCCGCCTCACTAACCCTATAATAAATAGTATTAACCCCTAAACTGCCCTCCCTAACATCGCTGACACCTAACTTCAAGTATTAACCCCTAATCTGCCGACCGGACCTCACCGCTACTCTATTAAATTTATTAACCCCTAAAGCTAAGTCTTACCCTAACACTAACACCCCCGTAAATTAAATATAATTTAAATCTAACTAAATAAATTAACTCTTATTAAATAAATTATTCCTATTTAAAGCTAAATACATGTAAAATAAACCCTAATATAGCTACAATATAAATTATAATTATATTGTAGCTATTTTAGGATTAATATTTATTTTACAGGTACCTTTGTATTTATTTTAACCAGGTACAATAGCTATTAAATAGTTAATAACTATTTAATAGCTACCTAGTTAAAATAATTACAAAATTACCTGTAAAATAAATCCTAACCTAAGTTACAATTAAACCTAACACTACACTATCAATAAATTTAATTACATGAAATACCTACAAATAAATACAATTAAATAAACTAACTAAAGTACAAAAAATAAAAAAATGAATTGCAAACATAATAAAAATTATTGCAACAATTTTAAGCTAATTACACCTACTCTAAGCCCCCTAATAAAATAACAAAGCCTCCCAAAATAAAAAAAATGCCCTACCCTATTCTAAAATTAAAATAGAAAAGCTCTTTTACCTTACCAGCCCTTAAAAGGGCCTTTTGCGGGGCATGCCCCAAAGAATTCAGCTCTTTTGCCTGTAAAAATAAACATACAATACCTCCCCCCCCCAACATTACAATCCACCACCCACATACCCCTAATCTAACCCAAACCCCCCTTAAATAAACCTAACACTAAGCCCCTGAAGATCTTCCTACCTTATCTTCACCACACCGGGTATCACCGATCCGTCCAGGCTCCGAAATCTTCATCCAAGCCCAAGCGGGGGCTGGAGATCCATCATCCGGCGGAAGTCTTCTATCAAGCGGCAAGAAGAAGTCCAGAAGAGGCTCCAAAGTCTTCATCCTATCCGGGCAGAAGAGGAGATCCGGACCGGCAACCATCTTCATCCAAGCGGCATCTTCTATCTTCATCCGATGACGAGCGGCTCCATCTTCAAGACCTCCGGCGCGGATCCATCCTCTTCTTCCTAAGTCCGAATGAAGGTTCCTTTAAATGACGTCATCCAGGATTCTATCAGCCAATCGGAATTAAGGTAAGAAAAATCTGATTGGCTGATGGAATCAGCCAATCAGATTCAAGTTCAATCCGATTGGCTGATCCAATCAGATTGAGCTCGCATTCTATTGGCTGATCGGAACAGCCAATAGAATGCTAGCACAATCTGGTTGGCTGATTCAATCAGCCAATCAGATTTTCCCTACCTTAATTCCGATTGGCTGATAGAATCCTATCAGCCAATCGGAATTCGAGGGACGCCATCTTGGATGACGTCATTTAAAGGAACCTTCATTCGGACTTAGGACGTCGGAAGAAGAGGATGGATCCGCGCCGGAAGTCTTGAAGATGGAGCCGCTCGTCATCGGATGAAGATAGAAGATGCCACTTGGATGAAGATGGTTGCTGGTCCGGATCTCCTCTTCTGCCCGGATAGGATGAAGACTTTGGAGCCTCTTCTGGACTTCTTCTTGCCGCTTGATAGAAGACTTCAGCCGGATGATGGATCTCCAGCCCCCGCTTGGGCTTGGATGAAGATTTCGGAGCCTGGACGGATCGGTGATACCCGGTGTGTTGAAGATAAGGTAGGAAGATCTTCAGGGGCTTATTGTTAGGTTTATTTAAGGGGGGGTTTGGGTTAGATTAGGGGTATGTGGGTGGTGGGTTGTAATGTTGGGGGGGTTTTGTATGTTTATTTTTACAGGAAAAAGAGCTGAATTCTTTGGGGCATGCCCCGCAAAAGGCCCTTTTAAGGGCTGGTAAGGTAAAAGAGCTTTTCTATTTTAATTTTAGAATAGGGTAGGGCATTTTTTTATTTTGGGGGGCTTTGTTATTTTATTAAGGGGCTTAGAGTAGGTGTAATTAGCTTAAAATTGTTGTAATATTTTTATTATGTTTGTAATAATTTTTTTTATTTTTTGTAACTTAGCTTTTTTATTTTTTGTACTTTAGTTAGTTTATTTAATTGTATTTATTTGTAGGTATTTGTATGTAATTAATTATAATTAATTTATTGATAGTGTAGTGTTAGGTTTAATTGTAACTTAGGTTAGGATTTATTTTACAGGTAATTTTGTAATTATTTTAACTAGGTAGCTATTAAATAGTTATTAACTATTTAATAGCTATTGTACCTGGTTAAAATAATTACAAAGTTGCCTGTAAAATAAATATTAGTCCTAAAATAGCTACAATATAATTATAATTTATATTGTAGCTATATTAGGGTTTATTTTACAGGTAAGTATTTAGCTTTAAATAGGAATAATTTATTTAATAAGAGTTAATTTATTTTGTTAGATTTAAATTTTATTTAACTTAGGGGGGTATTAGTGTTAGGGTTAGACTTAGCTTTAGGGGTTAATAAATTTATTATAGTAGCGGTGAGGTCCGGTCGGCAGATTAGGGGTTAATACTTGAAGTTAGGTGTCGGCGATGTTAGGGAGGGCAGATTAGGGGTTAATACTATTTATTATAGGGTTATTGAGGCGGGAGTGAGGCGGATTAGGGGTTAATAACTTTATTATAGTAGCGGTGAGGTCCTGTCAGCAGATTAGGGGTTAATAATTGTAGGTAAGGTAGCAGCGACGTTGGGGGTGGCAGATTAGGGGTTAATAAATATAATATAGGGGTCGGCGGTGTTGGGGGCAGCAGATTAGGGGTACATAGGGATAACGTAGGTGGCGGCGGTGTGCGGTCGGCAGATTAGGGGTTAAAAAAATTATTAGAGTGGCGGCGATGTGGGGGGACCTCGGTTTAGGGGTACATAGGTAGTTTATGGGTGTTAGTGTACTTTAGAGCACAGTAGTTAAGAGCTTTATAAACCGGCGTTAGCCCAGAAAGCTCTTAACTCCTGGCTTTTTTTCTGTGGCTGGAGTTTTGTCGTTAGATTTCTAACGCTCACTTCAGCCAAGACTCTAAATAGCGGCGTTAGAAAGATCCCATTGAAAAGATAGGATACGCAAATGGCGTAGGGGGATCTGCGGTATGGAAAAGTCACGGCTGCGAAGTGAGCGTTAGACCCTTACCTACAAGACTCTAAATACCAGCGGTAGCCCAAAACCAGCGTTAGGAGCCGTTAGATTCTTACTTGATGTTACTTGTGGTGGCTAAAAATACTCATGTTACAGTCAGGTCGCTGTTATTTTCTTGACTAAACAGTGGTTAACTAGCAAATACAGTATACAGTATAAGGCAAGTACTGTGTAGAATCATATAAGTACAAGCTATTTCATATTTCTATTTCATTATTCAGGGGGAGCAAATGGATTCAGCAGAAAACAAGACATATAAGGCTGAACAGAAATCCCGGTTAGTATTGTTAGTTTTAATTTTTTGATTGTTGTGTGAGGTTGAAAGGAAAACACAACCAGGTTGGGAAAACAATCTTTCTTTCATGTAATTGGCAAGAGTCCATGAGCTAGTGACGTATGGGATATACAATCCTACCAGGAGGGGCAAAGTTTCCCAAACCTCAAAATGCCTATAAATACACCCCTCACCACACCCACAATTCAGTTTTACAAACTTTGCCTCCTATGCAGGTGGTGAAGTAAGTTTGTGCTAAGATTTCTATGTTGATATGCGCTTCTCAGCATTTTGAAGCCCGATTCCTCTCAGAGTGCAGTGAATGACAGAGGGATGTGAAGGGAGTATCACCTATTGAATGCAATGGTTTTCCTCACGGGGATCTATTTCATAGGTTCTCTGTTATCGGTCGTAGAGATTCATCTCCTACCTCCCTTTTCAGATAGACCTTATACTCTCATATTCCATTACCTCTACTGATAACTGTTTCAGTACTGGTTTGGCTATCTGCTATATGTGGATGGGTGTCTTTGGTAAGTATGTTTTCATTACTTAAGACACTCTCAGCTATGGTTTGGCACTTTATGTATTAATATAAAGTTCTAAATATATGTATTGTACTTATATTTGCCATGATTCAGGTTTCAGTATATTTCCTTTTGCAGACTGTCAGTTTCATATCTGGGAAATGCATTTTTTAGGAAAATTATTTCTTACCTGGGGTATAGTCTCTTGACTGTCTTTTAATATGCGGGCAGAATTAGGCTTGCGAGGGTGCAAAATGCAAAAATTTATTGCGTCATTTTTGGCGCTAGATTTTTTTGGCGTGAAGTTACGTTCGTTGACGCAAATTCGTGATTACCGGCGTCTTAGTTGGCGCCGAGTCCTTCACAAGGTTGCGTCATCTATGATGTTTAGTTTCCGGACGTTTTTGGCGCCAAAAAATATTTTCATTATTTTAAATCCCCATTCCTTTCGCCTCTGGCCTTTTTCTATGTCAGAGGGCTATGCTGTTTGCATTTTTTCCCATTTTTGAAACTGTCATATAAGGAAATTGATCATTTTGCTTTATATGTTGTTTTTTCTCTTACATTTGCAAGATGTCTCAATCTGATCCTGTCTCAGAATCTACTGCTGGATTCCTGCTGCCTGATATTGGTTCTACCAAAGCTAAGTGCATTTGTTGTAAACTTGTGGAGATTATATCTCCAGCTGTGGTTTGTAATTGTTGTCATGATAAACTTTTACATGCAGAAAATGTTTCCATCAGTAGTAGTTCATTACCTGTTGCTGTTCCCTCAACATCTAATGCTCAGGATATACCTGTGAATTTATTTCTGATTCTATTCAGAAGGCTTTGTCTGCCATTCCGCCTTCTAATAAACGTAAAAGGTCTTTTAAAACTTCTCATAGAGTTGATGAAATTTCAAATGACCGACAACTTACTGAATTATCCTTATCTGACGAGAATCTATCTGATTTAAAAGATCCTGCCTCAGATATTGACACTGACAAATCCTCTTATTTATTTAAAATGGAGTATATTCATTTTTTATTAAAAGAAGTGTTGATTACATTAGATATGGAGGAAACTAGTCCTCTTTATATTAAAGGGACACTGTACCCAAATTTTTCCTTTGTAATTCAGAAAGAGCATGCAATTTTAATCAACTTTCTAATTTACTCCTATTATCAATTTTTCTTCGTTCTCTTGCTATCATTATTTGAAAAAGAAGGCATCTAAGCTTTTTTTTGGTTTCAGTACTCTGGACAGCACTTTTTTATTGGTGGATAAATTTATCCACCAATCAGCAAGGACAACCCAGGTTGTTCACCAAAAATGGGCCGGCATCTAAACTTACATTCTTGCATTTCAAATAAAGATACCAAGAGAATGAAGAAAATTTTATAATAGGAGTAAATTAGAAAGTTGCTTAAAATTTTATGCTCAATCTGAATCACGAAAGAAAATTTTTGGGTACAGTGTCCCTTTAAAACTAGTAAACGTTTAAATTCTGTTTATAAACCTCCTGTGGTTATGCCAGAGGTTTTTCCAGTTCCTGATGCTATTTCAGACATGATTTCTAAGGAATAGAATAGGCCTGGTACTTCTTTTATTCCTTCTTCAAGGTTTAAAAAATTGTATCCTTAGCCAATTGTTAGATTGGAGTTTTGGGAAAAGATCCCCAAAGTTGATGGGGCTATCTCTACTCTTGCTAAATGTACTACTATTCCTACGGAAGATAGTACTTCTTTTAAAGATCCTTTAGATAGGAAACTTGAATCATATCTAAGGAAGGCTTATTTATATTCAGGTCATCTTCTTAGGCCTGCAATTTCTTTGGCTGATGTTGCAGCTGCTTCAACATTTTGGTTGGAAACTTTAGCTCAACAAGTATCGGATCATGATTTGTCTAGCATTGTTCAATTAATTCAGCATGCTAATAATTTCATTTGTGATGCCATTTTTTATATAATCAAAATTGATGTTAGATATATGTCTTTAGCTATTTTAGCTAGAAGACCTTTTATGGCTTAAATCTTGGAATGCTGATATGACTTTTAAGTCCAGATTGCTATCTCTTTCTTTCCAAGGTAATAAATTATTTGGTTCTCAGTTGGATTCAATAATTTCAACTGTCACTGGGGGAAAGGAGTTTTTTTGCCTCAGGATAAAAAACCTAAGGGCAAATCTAAAGCTTCTAACCGTTTTCATTCCTTTCGACATAATAAGGAACAGAAATCTAATCCTTCCCCAAAGGAATCTGTTTCCAATTGGAAGCCTTCCTCAAATTGGAATAAATCCAAGCCATTTAAAAGATCAAAGCCAGCGCCCAAGTCCGCATGAGGGTGTGGCCCTCATTCCAGCTCAGCTGGTAGGGGGCAGATTAAAATTTTTCAAAGATGTTTGGATCAATTCAGTCCAAAATCATTTGATTCAGAGTATTGTCTCTCAGGGGTACAGAATAGGTTTCAGAGTAAGACCGCCTGTGAGAAGATTTTTTTTCTCTCACGCATTCCAGCGAACCCAGGAAAGGCTCAGGCTTTCCTGAAGTGTGTTTCAGACCTGGAGTTATCAGGGGTAATCATGCCAGTTCCGTTTCAGGAACAGGGTCTGGGGTTTTATTCAAATGTATTCATTGTCCCAAAGAGAGAGAATTCATTCAGACCAGTTCTGGATCTACAGATTTTGAATCGATATGTAAGAGTACCAACTTTCAAAATGGTGACTATAAGGACTATTCTGCCTTTTGTTCAGCAAGGGCATTATATGTCCACAATAGACTTACAGTATGCATTTCTTCATATTCCAATTCATCTGGATCACTATCAGTTCCTGAGATTCTCTTTTCTAGACAAGCATTACCAATTTGTTGATCTTCCTTTTGGCCTAGCGACAGCTCCAAGAATCTTTTCAAAGGTTCTCAGTGCCCTACTCTCTGTAATCAGAGAGCGGGGTATTGCGGTGTTTCCTTATTTGGACAATATCTTGGTACTTGCTCAGTCTTTACGTTCTGCAGAATCTCACACAAATCAACTAGTGTTGTTTCTTCAAAGACATGGTTGGAGGATCAATTTACCAAAAAGTTCTTTGATTCCTCAGACAAGGGTAACCTTTTTAGGTTTCCAAATAGATTCAGTGTCCATGACTTTGTCTCTAACAGACGAAACGTTTAAAATTGGTTGCAGCCTGTCTGAACCTTCAGTCTCAGTCATTCCCTTCAGTAGCTATGTGCATGGAAGTTTTAGGTCTTATGACTGCAGCATCAGATGCAATCCCCTTTGCTCGTTTTCATATGAGACCTCTCCAGCTTTGTATGCTGAACCAATGCTGCAGGGATTATACAAGGATATCACAATTGATATTCTTAAATCCCAATGTTTGACTTTCTCTGACTTGGTGGTTAGATCACCATCGTATAATTCTAGGGGCCTCTTTCGTTCGTCCAACCTGGACTGTGATCACAACAGATGCGAGTCTTGGTTGGGGAGCTGTTTGGGGATCTCTGACAGCACAAGGAGCTTGGAAATCTCAAGAGGCGAGATTACCAATCAATATTTTGGAACTCTGTGCGATTCTCAGGGCTCTTCAGTTTTGGCCTCTGTTGAAGAGAGAACCGTTCATTTGTTTTCAGACAGACAATGTCACAACTGTGGCATATGTCAATCATCAGGGTGGGGACTCACAGTCCTCAAGCTATGAAATAAGTATCCCGGATACTTGTTTGGGCGGAATCCAGCTCTTGTCTAATTTCTGCAGTTCATATCCCAGATATAGACAATTGGGAAGCGGATTATCTCAGTCGTCAGACTTTACATCAGGGAGAATGGTCTCTCCACCCAGATGTGTTTTCTCAAATTGTTCAGGGCTTCCAGAAATAGATCTGATGGCATCTCATCTAAACCAGAAACTTCCCAGGTACCTGTCCAGGTCCAGGCATCCTCAGGTAGAAGCAGTGGATGCATTGACACTTCCTTGGTGTTATCAACCTGCTTATATTTTCCCGCCTCTAGTTCTTCTTCCAAGAGTGATCTCTCAAATCATCGTGGAGCAATCTTTTGTACTGCTGGTGGCTCCAGCATGGCCTCACAGGTTTTGGTATGCGGATGTCCAGTTGCCAACCTTGCCCACTTCCCTTAAGGCCAGACCTTCTATCTCAAGGCCCGTTTTTCCATCAGGATCTCAAATCATTAAATTTGAAGGTATGGAAATTGAATGCTTAGTCATAGTTTTCTCTGACTCAGTGATTAATACTATGTTACAGGCTCGTAAATCTGTTTCTAGAAAGATTTATTATCTAGTTTGGAAGACTTACATTTCATGGTGTTCTTCTCAAAAATTTTCTTGGCATTCTTTTAGAATTCCTAGAATTTTTCAGTTCCTTCAGGATGGTTTGGATAAAGGATTGTCTGCAAGTTCTTTGAAAGGACAAATTGCTGCTCTTTCTTTTTTTATTCCACAGAAAAAATTCTAAACTTCCTGATATTCACTGTTTTGTTCAGGCTTTGGTTCGTATCAAGCCTGTCATTAAATCAATCTCTCCTCTTTGGAGTCTTAATTTGGTTTTCAAGTCTTTACATACTCCTCCATTTGAGCCTCTGCATTCTTTGGACATTAAACTACTTTCTTGGAAAGTGTTGTTCCTTTTGGCCATCTCTTCTGCTAGAAGAGTTTCTGAATTATCTGCTCTCTCTTGTGAATCTCCTTTTCGGATTTTTCATCAGGATAAGGCAGTTTTGTGGACTTTAAAGAGATAATTTATGTAAGAACTTACCTGATAAATTAATTTCTTTCACATTGGCAAGAGTCAATGAGCTAGTGACGTATGTGATATACAATCCTACCAGGAGGGGCAAAGTTTCCCAAACCTCAAAATGCCTATAAATACACCCCTTGCCACACCCACAATTCAGTTTAACGAATAGCCAAGTAGTGGGGTAATAAAGAAAGGAGTAAAAAGCATCAACAAAGGAATTTGGAAATAATTGTGCTTTATACAAAAAAAAAAAAAAACATAACTACCATAAAAAGGGTGGGCCTCATGGACTCTTGCCAGTATGAAAGAAATGAATTTATCAGGTAAGTTCTTACATAAATTATGTTTTCTTTCATGTAACTGGCAAGAGTCCATTAGCTAGTGACGTATGGGATAGCAATACCCAAGATGTGGAACTCCACGCAAGAGTCACTAGAGAGGGAGGAATAAAAATAAAAATAGCAATTTTTTCGCTGAAAAAAATTAATCCACAACCCAAAATATAAGTTTTATTCTCATGAATGAAAGGGAAAAACATAAAATATAAGCAGAAGAATCAAACTGAAACAGCTGCCTGAAGAACTTTTCTATCAAAAACTGCTTCCAAAGAAGTGAATACATCAAAACGGTAGAATTTAGTAAATGTATGCAAAGAAGACCAAGTTGTTGCTTTGCAAATCTGATCAACTGAAGCTTCATTCTTAAAAGCCCACGAAGTGGAGACTGATCTAGTAGAATGAGCTGTAATTCTCTGAGGCGGGGCTTGACCCGACTCCAAATAAGCTTGATGAATTAAAAGCTTTAGCCACGATGCCTAAGAAACGGCAGAAGCCTTCTATCCTTTCCTAGAACCAGAAAAGATAACAAATAGACTAGAAGTCTTCCTGAAATCTTTAGTAGCTTCAACATAATATTTTCAAAGCTCTTACCACATCTAAAGAATGTAAGGATTTCTCCAAAGAATTCTTAGGATTAGGACACAAGTAAGGGACAACAATTTCTCTATTAATGTTGTTAGAATTCCCAACCTTAGGTAAGAATTTAAACGAAGTCCGCAAAACTGCCTTATCCTGATGGAAAATCAGAAAAGGAGATTCACAAGAAAGAGCAGATAATTCAGAAACTCTTCTAGTAGAAGAGATGGCCAAAAGGAACAACACTTTCCAAGAAAGTAGTTGAATGTCCAAAGAATGCATAGGCTCAAATGGAGGAGCCTGTAAGGCCTTCAAAACCAAATTAACACTCCAAGGAGGAGAGATTGATTTAATGACAGGCTTGATATGAACCAAAGCCTGTACAGGAAGCTGCATATCAGGAAGCTTAGCAATCTTTCTGTGAAATAAGACAGAGAAGAGATTTGTCCCTTCAAGGAACTTGCAGACAAACCCTTATCCAAACCATCCTGAATAAACTGTAAAATTCTAGGAATTCTAAAAGAATGCCAGGAGAACTTATGAGAAGAACACCATGAAATATAAGTCTTCCAAACTCTATAATCTTTCTAGAAACAGATTTACGAGCCTGTAACATAGTATTAATCACTGAGTCAGAGAAACCTCTATGATTAAGCACTAGGCGTTCAATTTCCATACCTTCAAATTTAATGATTTGTAGATCCTGATGAAAAAACGGACCTTGAGACAGAAGGTCCGGTCTTAATGGAAGTGGCCAAGGTTGGCAACTGGACATCCGAACAAGATCCGCATACCAAAACCTGTGAGGCCATGCTGGAGCTACCAGCAACACAAACGATTGTTCCATGATGATTTTGGAGATCACTCTTGGAAGAAGAACTAGAGGCGGGAAAATATAAGCAGGTTGGTAACACCAACGAAGTTTCAACGCATCCACTGCTTCCACCTGAAGGTCCCTGGACCTGGACAGGTACCTGGGAAGTTTCTTGTTTTAGATGAGAAGCCATCACATCCATTTCTGGAAGACCCCACATCTGAACAATTTGAGAAAACACATCTGGATGGAGAGACCACTCCCCCGGATGTAAAGTCTGACGGCTGAGATAATCCGCTTCCCAATTGTCTACACCTGGTATATGTACCGCAGAAATTAGAAAAAAGAGCTGGATTCCGCCCAAGAAAGTATCCGAGATACTTCTTTCATAGCTAGGGGACTGTGAGTCCCACCCTGATGATTGACATATGCCACAGTTGTGATATTGCCTGTCTGAAAACAAATGAACGGTTCTCTTTTCAACAGAGGCCAAATCTGAAGAACCCTGAAAATTGTTCCAAAATATTGATTGGTAATCCCACCTTTGAGATTTCCAAACCCCTTGTGCTGTCAGAGATCGCCAAACAGCTCCCCAACCTGAAAGACTCGCATCTGTTGTGATCACAGTCCAGGTTGGATGAATAAAAGAGGCCCCTAGAACTATAAGATGGTGATCTAACCACCAAGTCGGAGATAGTCGAACATTGGGATTTAAGGATATTAATTGTGATATCCTTGTATAATCCCTGCACCATTGATTCAGCATACAAAGCTGGAGAGGTCTCATATGAAAACGAGCAAAGGGGATCGCGTCCGATGCTGCAGTCATGAGACCTAAAACTTCCATGCACATAGCTACTGAAGGGAATAATTGAGACTGAAGGTTCCGACAAGCTGAAACCAATTTTAATTGTCTCTTGTCTGCTAGAGACAGAGTCATGGACACTGAATATATCTGGAAACCTAAAAAGGTGACCCTTGTCTGAGGAATCAAAGAACTTTTTGGTAAATTGATCCTCCAACCATGTCTTTATAGAAACAACACTAGTTGATTTGTGTGAGATTCTGCAGAATGTAAAGACTGAGCTAGTACCAAGATATCGTCCAAATAAGGAAACACCGCAATACCCCGTTCTCTGTTTACAGAGAGTAGGGCACCGAGATCCTTTGAAAAGATTCTTGGAGCTGTCGCTAGGCCAAAAGGAAGAGCGACAAATTGGTAATGCTTGTCTAGAAAAGAGAATCTTAGAAACTGATAATGATCTGGATGAATCGGAATATAAAAATATGCATCCTGTAAGTCTATTGTGGACATATAATGCCCTTGCTGAACAAAAGGCAGAATAGTCCTTATAGTCACCATTTTGAAAGCTGGTACTCTTGCATAACGATTCAAAATTTTCAGATCCAGAACTGGTCTGAATGAATTTTCCTTCTTTGGGACAATGAATACATTTGAATAAAACCCAAGACCCTGTTCCTGAAACGGAACTGGCATAATCACCCCTGTAAGCTCCAGGTCTGAAACACACTTCAGGAAAGCCTGAGCCTTTACTGGGATGCGTGAGAGAAAATATCTTCTCACAGGAGGTCTTAATCTGAATCCTATTTGATACCCCTGAGAGACAATACTCAGAATCCATTGATTTTGGACAGAATTTGTCCAAACATCCTTGAAAAATCTTAATCTGCCCCCTACCAGCTGAGCTGGAATGAGGGCTGCACCTTCGTGCGGTCTTGGGGGCTGGCTTTGGTTTCTTAAACAACTTAGATTTATTCCAAATTGAAGAAGGTTTCCATTTGGAAACAGTTTCCTTGGGGGAAGGATTAGGTTTCTGTTCCTTAATTTGTCGAAAGGAACGAAAACGATTAGAAGCTTTAGATTTACCCTTAGGTCTTTTATCCTGAGGCAAAAAAACTCCCCCCCCCCCCCCCCCCCCCCGTGATAGCTGAAATAATCGAATCCAAATGAGAACCAAATAACTTATTACCTTGGAAAGAAAGAGATAGCAATCTAGACTTAGAAGTCAAGATTTAAAGGGACATAAAACCCAAAAGTTTTCTTTCATGATTCAGATAGAGAATACAATTTCAAACAACTTTCCAATTTACTTCTATTATTTAATTTGCTTCTTTCTCTTGTTATCCTTTGCTGAAATGTTTATCTAGGAAAGTTCATGTGCAGCAGAGAACCTAGGTCTTAGCTGTTGATTGGTGGCTGCATATGTAAACTGATTGTCATTGGCTCACCCATGTGTTCAGTTAGAAACCAGTAGTGCACGGCTTCTCCTTCAACAAATGATACCAAGAGAGTAAAACAGATTAGATAATAGAAGTACATTAGCAAGTTGTTTAAAATTGTATTCTCTATCTGAATCATGAAATAAATATTTTAGGTTTCATGTCCCTTTAAGCCACAAAGCTCTTCTAGCTAAAATAGCTAAAGACAATATTAGATATTGATGATTTCAAAAATGGCATTACAAATAAAATGATTAGCATGTTGAAGCAAGTGAACAATGCTAGACAAATCAGAATCCATTTCTTATTGCTCTAAATTTTCCATCAGCCAAAGAAATTGCAGGCCTGAGAAGATAAATAGGCTTTCCTTAGATAAGATTCAAGTTTCCTATCTAAAGGATCTTCCATAGCAATAGTAGTACGTTTAGCAAGAGTAGAAATAGCCCCATCAACTTTGGGGACCTTTTCCCAAAACTCGAATGTAACTGCTGGCAAAGGATACAATTTTTTAAACCTTGAAGAAGAAATAAAAGAAGTACCAGGCCTATTCCATTCCTTAGAAATCATATCAGAAATAGCATCAGGAACTGGAAAAACTTCTGGAGTAACCACAGGAGGTTTATAAACAGAATTTAAACGTTTACTAATTTTAATATCAAGAGGACTAGTTTCCTCAATATCCAATGTAATCAACACTTCCTTTAACAAAGAACAAATGTACTCCATTTTAAATAAATAAGTAGATTTGTCAGTGTCAATATCTGAGGTAAGATCTTCTGAATCAGATAGATCCTCATCAGAGGAGGATAATTCTGTGTGTTGTCGGTCATTTGAAATTTCATCAACTTTATGAGAAGTTTTAAAATACCTTTTACGTTAATTAGAAGGCGGGATGGCAGACAAAGCCTTCTGAATAGAATCCACAATAAAATCTTTTAAATTCACAGGTATATCTTGTACATTAGATGTTGAAGGAACAACAACAGGCAACACAAGCAGAATTTGTTTTGGCGCTAACAAAATCCGGAAATGACACACTCGCGTCCTCAACGACGCAACCTTGTGAAAGGACTCTGCATCGACTAAGATGACGAATTTGCGCCATCGAACGTAACTTTGCTCCAAAAATGACGCAATATACTTTGGCACTTTGCGCCCCCGCGAGCCTAATTTTGCCCGTCGAATTAAAAAGAACAGTCAATTGAAAAAAGACTATACCCCAGGTAAGAAAAAAAAAATGTCCTAAAAAAATGCATTTCCCAGATATGAAAAAGGAAGTATACTTAAAAGGATACTAACCCCTCATTTTTTCTTTCATGATTCACATAGAGCATGCAATTTTAAGCAACTTTCTAATTTACTGCTATTATCAATTTTTCTTTGTTCTCATGTTATCTTGATTTGAAAAAGCAGTAATAAAAGTTTAGGAGCCGGCCCATTTTTTAGTTCAGCACCTTGGTAGAGCTGCTGATTGGTTTGCTACATTTAGCCACAAATCAGCAAGTGCTACCCAGGTACTGAACAAAAAATGGTCCGGCTCTAAAGCTTACAGTACTGCTTTTTCAAATCAAGATAGCATGAGAACAAAGAAAAATTGATAATAGGAGTAAATTAGAAAGGTGCTTAAAATCTCATGCTCTATCTGAATCATGAAATAAAAAAAATTGGGTTTAGTATCCCTTTAAATCTGACTCATGGCATATATAAGTACAATACATATATTTAGAACTTTATATAAATACATAAAGTGCCAAACCATAGCTGAGAGTGTCTTAAGTAATAAAAAACATACTTACCAAAAGACACCCATCCACATATAGCAGATAGCCAAACCAGTACTGAAACGTTTATCAGTAGAGGTAGGAGATGAATCTCTACGACCGATAACAAAGAACCTATGAAATAGATCTCCCGTGAGGAAAACCATTGCATTCAATAGGTGATACTCTCTTCACAACCCTCTGACATTCACTGTACTCTGAGAGGAATCGGGCTTCAAAATGCTGAGAAGCGCATATCAACATAGAAATCTTAGCACAAACTTCCTTTACCACCTCCATAGGAGACAAAGTTTGTAAAACTGAATTTTGGGTGTGGTGAGGGGTGTATTTATAGGCATTTTGAGGTTTGGGAAACTTTGCCTCTCCTGGTAGGATTGTATATCCCATACGTCACTAGCTCATGGACTCTTGCCAATTACATGAAAGAAAAAGAAAAGTATAACGAAGGCAAAAGATAATGCATATTTAGAGCTCATTGGCAGATTTTTTTTTTTTTGGGTGTGGGATAACAGCACGCAGAAGGCACTTTGTGAGGGGTGGGAGCGGGTGGAACTGTAAGTTACAAGTAAGTAGAGGGGGATATTAGCTAGTGAAATTAACTGGGAGGGGGTAGGGTGGTAGGGGAATAAGGGGGGGCAGCTACACTACAGAAAAAAGTTTATATAAAAAATAAGCCAAAATTTATAACAAAATGGGTACTGGCAGCTGCTTGGTGGTGGGGGGGGGTTTGTCAGGTTGTTTGAGAGGGGTCAGGGAGGGATGGGATGTGTCAGGTGGGAGGCTGATCTCTACACGAAAGCTAAAATTAACCCTACAAGCTACCTACTTAACCCCCTTCACTGCTGGGCATAATACAAGTGTGGTGAGCAGCGGCTTTCTAATTACCAAAAAGCAATGCCAAAGCCATATATGTCTGCTATTTCTGAACAAAAGGGATCCCAGAGAAGCATTTACAACCATTTATGCCATAATTGCACAAGCTGTTTGTAAATAATTTCAGTGAGAAAGATAAAGTTTGTGAAAAAGTGAACAATTTTTTTTTATTTGTTCGCATTTGGCGGTGAAATGGTGGCATTAAATATACCAAAATGGGCCTAGATCAATACTTTTGGTTGTCTACTAAAAAAATATATACATGTGAAGGGTTGTTTAGGGATTCCTGACAGATATCAGTGTTATAATGCAACTATTGCTAATTTTAAAAATAGCAAAGTGCTACTTGTACTTATTGCCCTACAACCCTGCAAAAAAAGCAAAGAACATGTAAACATTGGGTATTTCTAAACTCAGGACAACATTTAAAAACTATTTAGCATGGGTGTTTTTTGGTGGTTGTAGATGTGTAACAAACAAAAAGTTAGAAAAAGTGTGGTTTTTTTTCTCTCAATGTTTTCATCATATTTTCTAAAGAAAATGCATAGTAAATTATATGATGGTATCTTTAGAAAGTCCATTTAATAGCGAGAAAAACAGTATATGATATGTGTGGGTACAGTAAATGAGTAAGAGGAAAATTACAGCTAAACACACAATGTAAAAATAGCCCTGGTCCCTAACGGTAAGAAAATTTAAAAATGGTTTGGTCACTAAGGGGTTAAGGAACAGCAGTACATTACTGGAAGCTAGCTGAACTCACCGAGTGAGCCAGTGACAAAAGGCACATTGGCCACTAGCTTCCAGTAGTGCATTGCTGCTCCTGAGCCTATTTTAGTATGCTCCCTAAAAAAAAAGATTCCAAGAGAACAAAGCAAATTAGTTAACAGAAGTAAATTAGAACATGCAATTTTAAATAACTTTCTATCTGAGTCATGAACGTTTTAATTTAGTTTTAATTTAAAAAAAAAAAAATCCCGATCTGCTGCTCCCATGGGTTTGGAGGTTGGGTCATTACTGATGTATGATATGGTTGAGATACCTTTTTTAGAATGACCTACTGCATTCTGTGACTTCCAAAACGTCTATTTTCAGAATTGCTGAATAAAGTTAAAGTATTAAACTTGTAGTAACATGGACAAATAGATTTTGAATGCACGTAAGTACCAGAAGGTCTGTCAATTCTGTCCGTAGTGTTTTGTATAGGTCATTATAACAGGCTATAGATTGTACTAGGCAATGTATTCATGAAATTGCGTTTCTAACAATGGGCTTGATAACGATCCTTTAGAAACATTTATCTAATGATTCTTCTTTAAAATTCACCATTATAGTCTATAGGGATTATTGTAGCTAAAACCATGTGGTAAACTTTAACGTATTATGATTGACTCCTATGTGTTTAACCCCTGCTGCTCCCACGTAGGTAATCAGGGTAATTGGTAGCTATGTGCAGCTGTTTTGCAGATCCCATGCAGGAGTTTACCTGTGTGTTTAACCCCTTTGCAATAGTTAAACATAGTGAGCTAGAGTTATTAATGAACATTTTTGCCTGACCGTAGGATTTAGCACATGTATTTTTAATCAGAATGTTCTGTTAATATTGGCGCGTGTGTTTTCGGTGGTAGCGCAGTAGCTTAAATACTGGGCGTTCCTTGGTATCACTCTGACAAATACTGGGCATCATTGATTGTCTTTTTGGATTTCAGGAAGATTCTGAAAAGTTTGACCCGGAAGCATCCCAAAGACTTGCTGTTGGTGATTGGCACAGGAGTGAGTGCAGCTGTTGCACCTGGGATACCCGCACTCTGTTCCTGGAGAGGCTGCATTGAAGCGGTCATTGAAGTCGCAGAGCAGCTGGAAGTTTTACATCCAGGAGATGTTGCGGAGTTCAGAAAGAAAGTGCACAAAGAGCGAGACCTGCTAGTTGTGGCTCATGATCTAATAAGAAAAATGTCACCAGTAAGTCCTTCTGGAAGAGCATGGGCTGAATGTCTATTTGGTGCACTTGTATGAAGAACGTTTGTAATTGGTTAGATGGGTTACTTTTAAGACTTAAAGGGGCAGTAAACCTACAAAACAGTGCAGAATTATATAACTTTTATCTTAGCGCAAACTTTATGCAACATAATATTGCAGCTAAAATTTGATTATAAGATAGGATTTTTCAGACCACCGTACTTACTCTACTGAGCGGGTCTGGTTTTCCCCCTGAGCGCATCTGGGCAGCTGTCTAGTCACAGCCCGGCCCGATCGTGCCATTACACTCAATGTAGCTCGCTCCCGCTATCAGACAGAGCAGGAGCGAGCTACACTGAGTGTAATGGTGCGATTGGGCCGGGCTGTGACTAGACAGCTGCCCAGATGAGCTCAGGGGGAAAACCAGACCCGCTCAGTAGAGCAAAGAGCGGTGGTCTGAAAAATCCTCTTTTATAATCAAATTTTAGCTGCAATATTATGTTGCAAAAAGTTTGCGCTAAGATAATGTTATATAATTCTGCACTATGTGCAGAATTATATAACATTGTTTTGTAGGTTTACTGCCCCTTTTAAGACTTTTTTTAATGTTATCCCAGGAAGCACAATTACATCAAACTTAAAGGGACAGTCTACCATAGAATTGTTATTGTTTTAAAAGATATATAATCCCTTTATTACCCATACACTTTTTACCTCTGTGATTACCTTGTATCTAAGCATCTTCTGACATCCCCTGATCACATGACTGTGACTGTTTATTATCTATTGTCTTGCATTTAGCATTGTATTGTGCTAGATCTTAAATAACTCCCTGTGCCTGAACACAGTGTTATCTATATGGCCCACATGTACTTTCTGTCTCTCTGTGTTGAAAAGAGATTTACAAAACCTGTGATAAGAGTCAGCCCTCAAAGGCTTAGAAATTAGCATATGAGCCTAGCTATGTTTAGTTTAAACTAAAAATACCAAGAGAAAAAAGCAAGTTTGATGATGGAAGTAAATTGGAAAGTTGATTAAAATTAAAAGTCCTATCTGAATAATGAAAGTTTAATTTACACTAGACTGTCCCTTTAAATACAAGCTAGAAAGAGTGATGGATTCAAATGAAAGATGAGCTTTAGAATAATGTGTAGATGTATTTTTTTACTATTATATGAGTTGTTTAAATATTGAAAATGTAAGTGTAAAGGTTTAGCTTCTATAAAGTACTTTAGTAATGAGCGTCGCCATGTTTTGAAATAGTTTTCTATTTATCTGTGTGGAAGTCCTTTTGGATAATGCTATGTTACACACAGCCTTTTTTTGGGGCAGTTCTTCTTATTGCATGTTTTATATGTATCCCTATTGTTCTCAGCAGGAAGGATACTTAAAGGGACATAAAACCCAATTTGTTTTCTTTCATGATTAAGATACAGCATGCTATTTTAAACCACTCTCTAATTTGTCTGTCATCAAATTACTTCAGTCTCTTTGTATCTTTTGTTGAAAAGCAGGGACATAAGCTCAGGAGCATGCATGTATCTTTTGCACTATTTGGCAGCAGTTTCGAAAGAATGTTATCCATATGCTGGAGCACTAGAGGGCAGCACTATTTCCTGCCATGTAGTGCTCCCGATAACCTACCTAGGTTTCTCTTTAATACAGATTACCATGGGAATGAAGCAAATTTGATAATAGAAGTCAATTTAAAACGTTTTTAGAATTGTTTGCTCTGTCTGAATCACATAAGAACATTTTTGGGTTTTATATCCCTTTAAGTTAAAACATGGCGGGGGCCATTACTTTATAATAACTCAGTGGAATTTAGAGAATCAACAATTTCTTCTGTTAAGTGTGATCAGTCCACGGGTCATCATTACTTGTGGGATATTAACTGCTCCCCTACAGGAAGTGCAAGAGGATTCACCCAGCAGAGTTGCTATATAGCTCCTCCCCTCTACGTCACCTCCAGTCATTCTCTTGCACCCAACGACTAGATAGGATGTGTGAGAGGACTATGGTGATATATTTAGTTTTATATCTTCAATCAAAAGTTTGTTATTTTATAATAGCACCGGAGTGTGTTATTCCTTCTCTGGTAGAATTTGAAGAAGAATCTACCTGAGTTTTTCTATGATTTTAGCCGGAGTAGTTAAGATCATATTGCTGTTTCTCGGCCATCTGAGGAGAGGTAAACTTCAGATCAGGGGACAGCGGGCAGATGAATCTGCATAGAGGTATGTAGCAGTTTATTATTTTCTGACATGGAATTGATGAGAAAATCTGCCATAACCGTTATAATGTAAACTCAGCCTTGAATGCAGTAGATGTAGCTGATATCAGGCTGTCATGTATGTATATTTTACACTTCAGTTTTCTGGGAAATGGTACTTCTCTGGCTTTTAAACTGTATACATAGACTTAACCTATTTTGCAGGGACTTGCAATAGGTTTTAAATGACAATTAATTATTGAGGGTAAAACGTTTTTTTGCTGGCATGGAAAAAACGTTTTTTTCTCTGAGGTACTGGGTGAAAAAATGTTTTGGGCACTTTTTTTCCACTTGGCAATAGTTTTGATTTAAATTAGAGCAGTTCACTGATCCCTCTCACTGTTATGTGTGTGGGGGAGGGGCCATTTTGGTGCTTTCACTATGCATCAGAAAAACTCAGTCAGAGGTTCATTTCTTCCTGCATGATCCGGTTCATCTCTACAGAGTTCAGGGATCTCAAGAGTCTTTTTTGAGGGAAGTAATCATTCACAGCAGAGCTGTGCTGATTGTATTGACTGTGATATAAAAAACGTTTATTTGTGTATTTTTTTTCTGCTGCCTGGGTTAGTTATCATTTGCTGAGGGGAACAATCCTTTGCTAAAACTGTATATTCTGACAAAGATTGATGCTATAACTTAATTATTTTATCTGTTATAATATTTTCTGTGCTTCTTAAAGGCACAGTTCGTTTTCATATTATTTGTAAATTACTTTGAAAAGTATTTCCAAGTTGCTGTTAATTTGCTAGTGTGTTAAACATGTCTGATTCAGAGGAATATCTCTGTGCTATATGTGTTAATGCCAAAGTGGAGCCCAATAGAAATTTATGTACTAAATGTATTGATGCTACTTTAAAAAAATAGTCAATCTGTACAAATTGAACATATTTCACCAAACAACGAGGGAGAGTTATGCCGACTAACTCGCCTCACGTGTCAGTACCTACATCTCCCGCTCAGGAGGTGCGTGATATTGTAGCGCCGAGTGCATCTGGGCGGCCATTACAAATCACATTACAAGATATGGCTACTGTTATGACTGAAGTTTTGGCTAAACTACCAGAACTAAGAGGTAAACGTGATCACTCTGGGATGAGAACAGAGTGCGCTGATAATGCAAGGGCCATGTCTGATACTGCGTCACAGTTTGCAGAACGTGAAGACGGAGAGCTTCATTCTGTGGGTGACGGTTCTGATCCAAATAAACTGGACTCAGACATTTCAAATTTTAAATTTAAGCTTGAGAACCTCCGTGTGTTACTAGGGGAGGTATTAGCGGCTCTGAATGATTGTAACACAGTTGCAATCCCAGAAAAAATGTGTAGGTTGGATAAATATTTTGCTGTGTACCGACGAGTACTGACGTTTTTCCTATACCTAAGAGACTTACTGACATTGTTACTAAGGAGTGGGATAGACCCGGTGTGCCTTTCTCACCCCCTCCTATATTCAGAAAAATGTTTCCAATAGACGCCGCCACATGGGACTTATGGCAAATGGTCCCTAAGGTGGAGGGAGCAGTTTCTACTTTAGCTAAGCGTACCACTATCCCAGTGGAGGATAGCTGTGCTTTTTCAGATCCAATGGATAAAAAATTAGAGGGTTACCTTAAGAAAATGTTTGTTCAACAAGGGTTTATATTGCAACCTCTTGCATGTATTGCGCCTGTCACCGGCTGCAGCAGCATTTTGGTTTGAGTCTCTGGAAGAGACACTTCAATCATCCACACTAGATGACATCACACACAAACTTAAATTCCTTAAGTTAGCTAATTCATTTATTTCAGATGCCGTAGTACATTTAACTAAACTTGCGGCTAAAAATTCAGGATTCGCCATTCAGGCACGCAGAGCTCTGTGGCTAAAATCCTGGTCAGCTGATGTTACGTCTAAATCTAAATTGCTTAATATTCCTTTCAAAGGGCAGACCTTATTCGGGCCCGGCTTGAAAGAGATTATTGATGACATTACAGGAGGTAAAGGTCATGCCCTGCCTCAGGACAAGGCCAAAGCCAAGGCTAGACAGTCCAATTTTCGTTCCTTTCGTAATTTCAAAGCAGGAGCAGCATCAACTTCCTCTGCACCAAAACAGGAAGGAGCTGTTGCTCGCTACAGACAAGGCTGGAAACCTAACCAGTCCTGGAACAGGGGCAAACAGGCCAGAAAACCTGCTGCTGCCCCTAAGACAGCATGAATTGAGGGCCCCCGATCCGGGACCGGATCTAGTGGGGGGCAGACTTTCCCTCTTCGCCAGGCTTGGGCAAGAGATGTTCAGGATCCCTGGGCGTTAGAGATCATATCTCAGGGATACCTTCTGGACTTCAAATCCTCTCCCCCAAGAGGGAGATTTCATCTGTCAAGGTTGTCAACAAACCTAACAAAGAAGGAAGCGTTTCTACGCTGCGTACAAGATCTTTTATTAATGGAGTGATCCATCCAGTTCCGCGGTTGGAACAAGGACAAGGGTTTTACTCAAATCTGTTTGTAGTTCCAAAAAAGAGGGAACCTTCAGGCCAATCTTGGATTTAAAGATCCTAAACAAATTCCTAAGAGTTCCATCGTTCAAGATGGAAACTATTCGAACAATTTTGCCCATGATCCAAGAGGGTCAGTACTTGACCACAGTGGATTTAAAGGATGCTTACCTTCACATACCGATTCACAGAAGTCATTACCGGTATCTAAGGTTTGCCTTTTTAGACAGGCATTACCAGTTTGTAGCTCTTCCATTCGGACTGGCTACGGCTCCAAGAATCTTCACAAAGGTTCTGGGCACTCTTCTGGCGGTACTAAGACCGCGAGGAATTTCAGTAGCTCCGTACTTAGACGACATACTGATACAAGCTTCAAGCTTTCAAACTGCCAAATCTCATACAGAGATAGTACTGGCATTTTCTAAGGTCGCATGGATGGAAAGTGAACGAAGAGAAAAAGTTCTCTCTTTCCACTCACAAGAGTTCCCTTCCTGGGGACTCTGATAGATTCTGTAGAAATGAAGATTTACCTGACAGAGGACAGGTTAACAAAACTTCAAAATGCATGCCGTGTCCTTCATTCCATTCAAGAGACCAGAAATTCTCTTCTATGGTGGCTTTATCGGCCACATCTGTCCAGGGGAATGCCATTCAGCAGGCCAGACTGGTCAATTGTAACAACAGACGCCAGCCCTACTAGGTTGGGGCGCTGTCTGGAATTCTCTGAAGGGCTCAGGGACTATGGAATCAGGAGGAGAGTCTTCTTCCAATAAACATTCTGGAATTGAGAGCAGTCCTCAATGCTCTTCTGGCTTGGCCCCAGTTAGCAACTCGGGGGTTCATCAGGTTCCAGTCGGACAACATCACGACTGTAGCTTATATCAACCATCAGGGAGGACAAGAAGCTCCCTAGCAATGATGGAAGTATCGAAGATAATTCGCTGGGGCAGAGTCTCACTCTTGCCACCTGTCTGCAATCCACATCCGGGAGTGGAGAACTGGGAGGCGGATTTCTTAAGTCGTCAGACTTTTCATCCGGGGGAGTGGGAACTTCATCCAGAGGTCTTTGCCCAAATACTTCCACGTTGGGGCAAACCAGAGATAGATCTCATGGCGTCTCGACAGAACGCCAAGCTTCCCGCGCTACGGGTCCAGATCCAGGGATCCGGGAGCGGTCCTGATAGATGCCTTGACAGCACCATGGACCTTCAGGATGGCTTATGTGTTTCCACCTTTCCCGATGCTTCCTCGATTGATTGCCAGAATCAAACAGGAGAAAGCATCAGTGATTCTAATAGCGCCTGCATGGCCACGCAGGACTTGGTATACAGATCTGGTGGACATGTCATTCTGTCCACCTTGGTCGTTACCTCTGAAACAGGACCTTCTGATTCAGGGTCCTTTCACACATCAAAATCTAACTTCTCTGAAGCTGACTGCTTGGAAATTGAACGCTTGATCTTATCAAAGCGTGGTTTTTTCTGAAGTCAGTATTGATACCTTAATACAGGCTAGGAAGCCTGTCACCAGAAAGATTTACCATAAAATATGGCGTAAATACCTATATTGGTGCGAATCCAAAGGTTACTCTTGGAGTAAGGTTAGGATTCCTAGGATATTGTCTTTTCTACAAGAAGGTTTAGAAAAGGGGTTATCCGCTAGTTCCCTTAAAGGGACGATCTCAGCTTTGTCCATTCTGTTACACAAGCGTCTGTCAGAAGTTCAGACGTTCAGGCTTTTTGTCAGCTTTGGCCAGGATTAAACCTGTGTTTTAAAGCTGTGGCTCCACCATGGAGTTTAAACCTTGTTCTTAACGTTTTACAGGGTGTTCCGTTTGAACCCCTTCATTCCATTGATATAAAGTTGTTATCTTGGAAAGTTCTATTTTTTAATGGCTATTTCTCGGCTCGAAGAGTCTCTGAGTTATCAGCCTTACATTGTGATTCTCCTTATTTGATTTTTCACTTCGGATTAGGTAGTTCTGCGTACTAAGCCTGGGTTCTTACCTAAGGTAGTCACTAACAGGAATATCAATCAGGAGATTGTTGTTCCATCCTTGTGCCCAAATCCCTTCTTCGAGGAAGGAACGTCTTTTGCACAATCTGGATGTAGTTCGTGCCCTTAAATTTTATTTACAGGCAACTAAAGATTTTCGACAAACGTCTTCCCTGTTTTGTCGTTTACTCTGGTCAGAGGAGAGGTCAAAAAGCTTCTGCTACCTCTCTCTCTTTTTGGCTTCGTAGCATAATTCGTTTAGCTTATGAGACTGCTGGACAGCAGCCTCCTGAAAGAATTACAGCTCATTCCACTAGAGCTGTGGCTTCCACTTGGGCCTTTAGAATGAGGCCTCTGTTGAACAGATTTTGCAAGGCTGCAACTTGGTCTTCGCTTCATACTTTTTCCAAATTTTACAAATTTGACACTTTTGCTTCCTCGGAGGCTATTTTTGGGAGAAAGGTTCTTCAGGCAGTGGTTCCTTCTGTATAAAGAGCCTGCCTATCCCTCCCGTCATCCGTGTACTTTTACTTTGGTATTGGTATCCCACAAGTAATGATGACCCGTGGACTGATCACACTTAACAGAAGAAAACATAATTTATGCTTACCTGATAAATTCCTTTCTTCTGTAGTGTGATCAGTCCACGGCCCCGCCCTGTTTTTTAAGGCAGGTAATATTTTTTAAAATTATACTCCAGTCACCACTACACCCTTGGCTTCTCCTTTCTCGTTGGTCCTTGGTCGAATGACTGGAGGTGACGTAGAGGGGAGGAGCTATACTCTGCTGGGTGAATCCTCTTGCAGTTAATATCCCACAAGTAAGGATGACGCCGTGGACTTGATCACACTACAGAAGAAAGGAATTTATCAGGTAAGCATAAATTATGTTTTTTTAAATTACAGGAAAATACAGTAACACAAAGAATATTGCAAAGTTTTTTTTTTAACTACACATTATTAAAGGGACAGGCCGGTCAAGATATAAAGTCACATAGATTAATTACATCTTTTAATAGAAACATATACGCAATATACAAGTACTGGCAAAATGCTTCTAGTAAAAGTTATCACTGCTTTAGTGTTGGCATTTTCCTCTGCACGCGCATGTGAAGCATAGCGAGATATACTCAGTGCGCCAATGAACAGATTGTATCATGTCAGCAATTAACAAATTGAGTCATTATGAGATAGTACAAACACCTTACACTCTCTGAGCAAGTGCTATGTTTAAGATGCTGGTGCACAGAGCATTCTTAAATACACGTTTGAAACAGCAGTAGCTTTTTATAAGAAGCATTTTTGCTAATACATTTATATTACACAAATGCTTCTATTCATAACTGAAACGCATTCATGGGGATTCCAATTTTGGCTGGAATGTCCCTTTAAACATGTTATATTACATTCTCATACATAGTAACATAGTAGATGAGGTTGAAAAAAGACCGAAGTCCATCGAGTTCAACCTATACAAATCTAAAATATATACAAAAAGCTCCAGTTAAACTTAAATAATCCCACTAAAAGGTGACCCATTTAATACTAGCAATCATATCCATGAATTTTGTTTATAGACAGAAATGTATCCAAATAATGTTTAAATGTATCTAGGGTATTGGCATTCACTACCTCCTTTGGTAATGAGTTCCACAATTTTATTGCTCTTAGAGTGAAAAAACGTTTCCGTTGCAGGAGATTAAATCTTCTTTCCTCCAACCTTAAATTGTGACCTCTGGTCACAAACAGTTTTTTCTTGGAATAAACAGCGCTTCTGCCATCTCTGTATATGGGCCTTGAATATATTTATATAAAGTAATCATGTCACCTCTTAAGCTCCTTTTTTCTAAGGAAAACAGACCCAGTTTGGCTAGCCTCTCCTCATAGGTTAAATTCTCCAATCCCCTTATTAGCTTTGTGGCCCTTCTCTGAACTTTTCCTAGTTCTGCAATATCTTTTTTTTGCGATCGGTCCCCAGAACTGCACTCCATACTCAAGGTGAGGTCTTACCAGGGCTTTATATAGTGACAGAATTATGCTTTCCTCCCTTGCATCAATGCCTCTTTTAATACATGCTAGTATCTTATTAGCCTTTAAAGCTGCTGCCCTGCATTGTGCACCCATCTTTAGCTTGTTATCTATTACTACCCCCAAATCCCTTTCCTCCTGTGTTTGGCTAAGTCTTGTCTTGTCCCATTTAAATAATACGTTGCCTGCTTATTTTTACTTCCAAAATGTAGAACCTTGCATTTTCCCGTATTAAATCTCATTTCTTTTGCAAGATGTACCGAGTCCACGGATTCATCCTAACTTGTGGGATATTGTCCTTCCTGACAGGAAGTAGCAAAGAGAGCACCACAGCAGAGCTGTCTATATAGCTCCCCCCTTAAAGGGACAGTAAACCTTAAAAATAATGTTATATAATTCTGCACATAGTGCAGAATTATATAACATTATTTAAGTGCTATAGTTCTAAAAGCCTTTTTTTACCTTTTAATATGAAAAAATATGGCGCTTTTACAGACCCGCTCTCTGCTCAGCGGGTCTGTTATATTTTGTCAGCACATCGGGGCAACTGTATAGTCACAGCCCGGCCCGACCGCGCCAGAGCACTAAGTGCAGCTCGCTCCTGTCACAGGAGCGAGCTGCACTTAGTTTTATGGCGCGGTCGGGCCAGGCTGTGAATATACAGCTGGCCCGATGCGCTGACAAAATATAACAGACCCGCTGAGCAGAGAGCCGGTCTGTAAAAGCGCCATATTTTTTCATATTAAAAGGTAAAAAAAAGGCTTTTAGAACTATAGCACTTAAATAATGTTATATAATTCTGCACTATGTGCAGAATTATACAACATCATTATTTTTAAGGTTTACTGTCCCTTTAACTCCACCCCCCAGTCATTCTCTTTGCTGGCTCCTGTCACCAGGAAGATCTATCATAAGATATGGCGTAAATATCTTTTTTGGTGTGAATCCAAAGGCTACTCGTGGAGTAAGATCAGGATTCCTAGGATTTTGTCTTTTCTCCAAGAAGGATTGGAGAAAGGATTGTCCGCTAGTTCCTTAAAGGGACAGATATCTGCTTTGTCTATTCTGTTGCACGAGCGTCTGGCAGATGTCCCAGACGTTCAGGATTTTTGTCAGGCTTTAGTTAGAATTAAGCCTGTGTTTAAACCTGTTGCTCCGCCATGGAGTCTCAATTTAGTTCTTAAAGTTCTTCAGGGGGTTCCGTTTGAACCCATGCATTCCATAGATATTAAGCTTCTATCTTGGAAAGTTCTGTTTCTAGTTGCTATCTCTTCAGCTCGAAGAGTTTCTGAACTATCTGCATTACAATGTGACTCGCCTTATCTTGTTTTCCATGCTGATAAGGTGGTTTTGCGTACCAAACCTGGGTTCCTCCCTAAGGTTGTTTCTAACAGGAATATCAATCGGGAAATTTGTTGTTCCTTCTCTGTGTCCTAATCCTTCTTCAAAGAAGGACCGTCTGTTGCACAACTTGGACGTGGTTCGTGCCTTGAAGTTTTATTTGCAGGCAACCAAAGATTTTCGCCAATCATCTTCTTTGTTTGTTGTCTATGCTGGAAAGCGTAGAGGTCAAAAGGCTACGGCTACCTCTCTTTCCTTTTGGCTGAAAAGCATCATCCATTTGGCTTATGAGACTGCTGGACAGCAGCCTCCTGAAAGAATTACAGCTCACTCCACTAGAGAGGTGGCTTCCACATGGGCTTTTAAAAATGATGCTTCTGTTGAACAGATTTGTACGGCTGCGACTTGGTCTTCGCTTCATACCTTTTCCAAATTTTCCAAATTTGATACTTTTTCTTCTTCGGAGGCTATTTTTGGGAGAAAGGTTTTGCAAGCAGTGGTGCCTTCCGTTTAGGTTCCTGTCTTGTCCCTCCCTTGATCCATGCCCTAAAGCTTTGGTATTGGTATCCCACAAGTTAGGATGAATCCGTGGACTTCTTGCAAAAGAAAACAGAATTTATGCTTACCTGATAAATTTCTTTCTTTTGCGATGTACCGAGTCCACGGCCCGCCCTGTCTATTCAAGACAGATTGTATTTTTATGTAAACTTAAGTCACCTCTGCACCTTATAGTTGTTTCTTTTCTTCCTTGGCCTTCGGTCGAATGACTGGGGGGTGGAGTTAAGGGGGAGCTATATAGACCGCTCTGCTGTGGTGCTCTCTTTGCTACTTCCTGTCAGGAAGGACAATATCCCACAAGTTAGGATGAATCCGTGGACTCGGTACATCGCAAAAGAAAGAAATTTATCAGGTAAGCATAAATTCTGTTTTTCCATTTACCTGCCCATACTTCTAATTTTTGCAGGTCCCTTTGTAACGAAAGTTCATCCTGCTCTGACCTAGTGACCTTACTTAACTTAGCGACATCTCTATTTTTGCAGATGATACTATTTAATCCTAGCTCCAAGTCATTTATAAAAATATTAAAAAGAATAGGGCCCAGCACTGATCCCTGGGGTACTCCACTGATTACCTTTGTCCAATCTGAGTATGATCCATTTACTACTACTCGTTGCTCCATATCTTTTATCCAGTTATTTATCCACAAACTAACATTTTCAGCTATTCCCAGTCCCTTAATTTTGTGCATTAATCTCTCATTTGGCACTGTATCAAACGCCTTTGCAAAATCTAAATATATCCCATCAACTGATTCCCCTTTATCTATATTTTTACTTACTTCCTCATAGAATCTAATTAGATTAGTTTGACATGATATATTTCTCATAAAACCATGCTGATTAGAACTCATAATCTTGTTTACACGAATATGCTCATCAATATAATCCCTTATAATCCCTTCAAATATCTTCCCCACTATTGATGTCAGACTAACTGGTCTATAGTTTCCTGGATCATCCCTACTTCCCTTTTTGAAGAGTGGCACCACATCAGCTTTACACCAATCCTGGGGTACCTTGCTTGAAGATAATGAGTCTTGAAAAATTAAGAGTAGAGGTTTGTCTATAACAGTGCTAAATTTCCTTAAAGGGACACTCAGGTTAAATTAAATTTTCATGATTCAGATACAGCATGTAATTTTAAACAACTTTCCAATTTACTTCCATTAAAAAAAGTGCAGTCTTTTATATTTACAATTTTTGAGTCACCAGATCCTACTGAGCATGTGCAAGAATTCACAGACTATACGTATATGCATTTGTGATTGGCTGATTGCTATCACATGGTACAAGGGGAGTGGAAATATACATAACTTTGCAATTTGTTATAAAAAATTCTACTACTCATTTGAAGTTCAGACTAAGTGCTATTGCATTGTCTTGTTATCTTGCATTTGTTGATTATGCAAATCTAATGTGTTGACTGGTCCTTTAACACCCTTGGGTGTATTCCATTTGGGCCTGGAGTTTTATTTACCTTAATATTATCCAATTTGTTCCTGATATCCTCTATACATAACCCAATTAATGGTATGGGCTGCAATGTTCTATTTTGTTCCAAAGTATCATCCAATGGTTCCTCTCTTGTGTATACTGAAGAAAAAAACTGGTTTAGTATCTCAGCCTTCTCCCTGTCACTGTTAATCATACTACCCTCCTCGCATTTTAATGTACCTATATTGTCTTTCTTAGATTTTTTGCTATTTATGTACTTAAATAATGTTTTAGGGTTAGATTTAGAATCCTTTGCAATTCATTTTTCATTTTCAATTTTGGCTAATTTGATTGCTTTTTTGCATGCTTTGTTACATTCCTTATAAGTTTGGTATGTTGCGTCTGTACTATTTTCTTTGAATAATTTAAATGCCCTACATTTTTTCCTAATTTCTCTTAACACATTTATATTCAGCCACATTAGCTTAGATTTTTTATTTTTATTTTATAACCATATGGTATATGTTGATGTGTATATTTATTTAACAACGTTTTAAATGTATCCATTTATCCTCTGTATTTTTATTAGAGAATACTTTGTCCCAATTTATGTTATTTAATGACTTCCTTAAATCATTGAATTTTGCTTTATTAAAATTAAAAGTCTTGGTTAAACCTTTAAGACACTGCTTATGAAAAGAAATGTAATATCCCTTTAAGAGGAAAGAGAGCGTATGTTTATATTTCTGTGTTTTTTTCACACCGAGGGGATCATATTTAGGAACTAGTGTCAGTTAAGTTAGACTCAGCTGTAGTATTTGATCCCTATCAGTAAAGCTTGCTTTCTACTACAAGGGTTAAAGGGACATAAAAGCCAAGACATTTCTTTCATTATTCGACAGAGAATAAACAACTTTACAACTGACTTCTATTATCAAATTTTCTTGTTATCCTTTGTTGAAAAGCAGGAAGGTAAGTTCAGGAGCGTGCATGTGTCTGCGGCACTATATGACAGCTGTTTTGCAACAGTGTTATACATTAGCAAGAGCACTAGATGGCAGCACTATTTCCTGTTATGTAGTGCTCTCTAGACACGTGCACACTGCCTATCTAGGTATCTCTTCAACAAAGAATAATATAAGTAGAATTTTTTTTAAAATGGTATTCTCTATCTGAATCATGAAATAAATAGTTTGGGTTTCATGTCCCTTTAAGCCTGGCTGTCATTACTACTTTGTGTGGCCGTCTTCCCCTTCCCACATAATTTATAGCATTTTTGGAAGCCTAATCCTGCAGTGCTTGTGCCTGGGATATTAGAGCCCTAATTGTGCCCCACCATGTCCAGAGTCCGTTTAGTGAAGTCATTTTTAGATTTGGCCGGGGGTTCCTCAAGTTGAATTTTCTTTGATATTTTATGAAGTATCCCCATGTTTGTTACATGGGATTTTATTTCAGTCATTTATCTAATTAACCTATTGACTGATATCGTCAGTAGTTTTATTCCAGCCTCTTCTTGGTTAACTAGAAGCGAGGCATTTTTACTCCAGTTTTGTCCTTGAAACAGGGTACCATAGTTCAAAGTAAAGTGGGTTTACTCAGTCTATCCTGACCTGACTGCTATTATTCCCATCTATCTAGACAACCAACATTTCCTCAGGGTTACAATGGAGCTTTTTAATGACCTTTTTGTGACTCATTAATTTGTCTTTTTTTGTACCAAGGTTCTTCCTACTCTGGCAGATGTCAGAACACAGTTTTTATTACAGTGACCCTTTATCAGGATGATGTATTAGAAGGTGCTATCTGTAACACTTCCCTGGTAATGCAAGCTCTTCATGGTTTTCAGACGGCGGATTAGTGTTGCCAGATCTCGCTGGTACCATCAAACTAGATCCTAGTCACCAATGAGGATGGGTTTTTAATCCTGTTCAAGGGATTACTTGGCAGCCCCAGGTTTGCTTGATTGGTCTATGAAACCATTGCAACTTAGCTTATTGGCTCAGTGTAACAACTGTCTGAAATATTTCCCCCAGGAGATCAGTGTTACTTAGTGAAATTTTGTAGGATGGTCTTGTAGACATAGACAGAAGGATTTATTTTGTAGCACACTTGTCTTCATATGAGAGGCGTTGACACTGAAAATTTGTTTTGAATGTTCCCAGCAGCAATAATTTAAAAAAATAACAGTTATGCAATGAAACACATAAGGTCAACGTACAACAGAAGGACAATGTTTAAAGCCTTCCTCCTTTGTTTTAGCTGAGATAGATTATCCCATTCCCCAGTTTTGCATAACCAACACTGTTATATTAATAGACTTTTTACCTCTGTGATTACCTTGTATCTAAGCCTCTGCTGACTACCCCCTTATCTCAGTTCTTTTGATAGACTTGCACTTTAGCCAATAGGTGCCCTCTTTTAAGTAACTCCATGGGGCGTGAGCACAATGTTACCTATATGATACACATGAACTAGCGCTTTCTAGCTGTGAAAAACTATTAAATGCATTCAGATAAGAGGCGTCTTTCAAGGTCTTAGAAATTAGCATATGAGCCTACCTAGGTTTAGCTTTCAACTAAGAATATCAAGAGAACAAAGCAAATTTGATGATAAAAGTTAATTAGAAAGTTGTTTAAAATGACATGCCCTATCTGAATCATGAAAGTGTAATTTTGACTACACTGCCCCTTTAATTGCTTGCATATATAGAAGAGCAGGACAGAGTTTGCAAAAAAGAGGTAAATTATTAAGATGCATGTTATTAAGTTTACATAGCATTATTGGTGGATATGGGCCCCAGGGCTGTTATATTTTGCTTTTGTGAACTATAGTTATATATGGTGTCTCAGCATTAAAGGGAACCTAAACACCATCATTTTTTCTGTGATTAACTTTTTATTAAAACCTTTTTGTATTATATTAAACATTGTTGCTTACTTTTTTTATTTTCCTAGCATCTGCTCAATTATTTTTCAGCTCCAATATTACCCCTAAACCACCGCCTACTGAATGTGGTGCTAGCCGCCATGTTGTAACGCGCGTTGTCTATATAGACTGTATGCGCACTCCCTGCTTCACTCCTTCACTTCCAAGCATGCGCATAAAAGGGAAACTCTTTGCAGCTTCTATGAAGCTCGTTCTCATTAACTTTGTGAACGAGCTTCATAGATTTAGTTGTTCAGTTGCACTGCAGCCGTTTTCACTGAATGACAGCTGTGTGAGACCGGCTTGTCAGTGCACTGTTCAGCTATTATTAGTCAATTGCGCTCTGAATCTGACTAAGTTAGCTCTCTGGATTTTTTAGATTTTGTAAGCATAATAATTTATATACTATTTTACTTATTCAAATGTTTTTTTTAAAAAACTTTCTCTTCAAAAACAAAAAAAATGTCAGACTTTTATTACATCGTTTTTTTTTTTGTTTGATTTTACATAACGTTATTCTTTATATTTTATTTTTATTTAAAAATTTCTCATTGTTTCATTTTTAGCCGCAGCTTCTGTAAATGCAAGATGTTTGGCTGACAGTGGGCTGCAACTCGTGTAGCTATAGACAGATCACTGACAGAACTGCTAAATGTTTCACACTGCAGTGGATTCGTGAATGCATTATGTAAAACCGCAAATACATTTCTGATTCAATTGATGAGATCCGATATGTCCTATGAGAAACTGAATATTCAAGTCAATACCGTTGAATCAGAAATTCACTGTACTCTGTTTATATGTATTTGCGG
>NC_069504.1:1089270686-1089282881 GCF_027579735.1 Bombina bombina
CTCAGTGCTCTTACTCACTAAAGCTTTGGGGGCAACTGCCAAGCCGAACTCCAGCACTGCAGTGTTCCACATCACATGTCATACACAGCCGCAGCCCACACTCTACTGTGCTTTAGCTCCTGCTTGACCCACACATGTGTTACACATACAGTGTGTCTGTGACTGCAGTACAGTAGTCCAGCCTAGTCAGTGTGTGTGCGGGGCTAAGGCTACCGGCATCCCCACAGCCCTACCAATCACATAAATATAACATTTTGGGGCTAGCTAAAATCACTCAGTGTGTAATAGTGGGTGGGGGCTAAGGCAGCCGCAGCCCACAGGGCAAATGCCCGGTATGCCCTAGGGTCAGTCCGGGCATGACCTGAGGTGCATAGAGAGCGTGAGCTGCATAAGATGTGCAATAAACTGAGCGGGACTCCGGAAGCTTGGATAGAAAAAACAGAGGGGTAAAAGATAAGAGTATATTTATGAGACAGCAGCTGTCTCCCTGAGCAGTGTGTTGGGCGGTCCCTCTTTCACTCGCACTACAACAAGTATGATTAAAAAATAGAGTAAATACATTTTGGTTTTAAAAATGATAATTAATTATTAGCTTACAGATGAGGCAAGTTCAAAAGATATTATTTAGGGAAAAACACTTTATCAGCAGTAGTTTTAGTTATGCTGTGCGCAGAGTGTGCTGTCAAGTGTCTACAACTCTACATACGTGCGCGCTCACAGCAAAGCAGAGACTTCCGGGTTTGTCTACATAACTTTCTGCCATGTCTGCACGGAGCGGACAGAAAGTGAAGTAAATTTAAAAAATGAAAAAAAAAAGTAAACATATAATAAAAATAAATAGCGAATTGCATTTAAAAAAACAAAAGAAACATTATGAATTAAAAAACAAAACAACATAAATACAAGTGTTTAAAGTCCCTTTAAGCTGTTAAAAAACAGTACACCCCATCCACAGCATTTCTGTAGTGTTTCAAAATCAGGTTGGCTAGACTGGGAGAATTTCCCAGCATGCCTGTGGGTAAGGGTAAGTAGTGGTATATCAGGTTCTGGGGCTTCGTGGACTCTCCCTAGTGGAATAATATAACCTCATGTATAGAAGGTTTAGGAGATTTATATACTGTATTCACCTTGACATAATCTAGATGCTGCCCTAAATGGTGTAAGAGAAATGCTAATGACTGAAACCATTAATGTAACGTAATGTATCTTTACTTGGCAGCGTACTGGTGACCCCAAACCCAGCTTTTTCCAGGACTGCCTAATGGAAGTATTTGAGAATTTGGAAACCCACATTCAGAATCCTGTTGTCCTGGAATCAATCCTCAACTTGATGGAAAAAGGAACTATGGTTCTCACTACAAACTATGACAACCTGCTAGAAATATTTGGACAGCAACAGGATAAACCTATGGAATCTCTAGACCTTAAAGACAAAATAAAAGTAAGTTTATTACACATACAAAATCCATGTAGATGTCTGTTCTGTAAAGCATATTAATTAGTAATGTATTATTATTCATACAGGTTCTTCAGTGGGCAAGAGGCCATAATAAATATGGTGTATTACATATCCATGGCCTTTACACGGATCCTTGTGGAATGGTGTTGGATCCCTCGGGATATAAAGATGTTACCCAGGATCCTGAAGTTATGGTAGGTAATTCCTAAATCAGTTTATCACTTATAATATTTATCTTTTTGTTTGTTACATGATAATTATACTATAATACTAAACCAACGCCACATACCTATCTTAAAAAAACATCCTAGTTGTATCTGCTTCATAAGTTGTTGTTGCAGGTTTGAATAAGGGAACCTACTCAGCCTTGGGCCATTCACATCTCAATAAATGTGCCCTTTAATTTATCTCTTGTGATCAGTGAATACCTCCAGGAAGTTAAAGGGCTATTATAGTAATACATTTACATGCTCGAACTCTCTCTTTATTGCACAATAAAATCACAATTTAACCTCTTAAGGACATTTGACGGAATTTTTCCGTCATAAAACAATTGAGCAAACTGAAAGCTGTGTCCTTTAAAGGGTTAAAAATCATAAAAAAAAAAAAATAATTGAGCAATTCTCACAAAAATACACCTGAAAACATTTTTGTATATTAAGGTGCATCAAAAATCATAAGAGAATTGTTCACCGATTATCATATTTTATCAAAAAATAACATTTGTATACAAATTACACAGGAATTAATCGTAATGTTCACAGCATAAATTCTAATTTAAGTAAACTGGATGTGCAAAAAACACATAGAAAATGGAACTTATGAGTACAAAATACAAAGCGTAATTGTTGTTTTTGTCGTAAAATGGGCTGAATATGGGTGCTCTATGGGCGTATATGAAATTATCTCTCGATTCCCAGCATAATTCTGTAAACATTTTCGCCCTATGGATTGCACTGTTTTTTTTTTTATCACAAATTAAAAGGTTGCAAGCTTTATCAAAACACTACTCTGAAAAGAAAAGCTATGCATATGAATATAACAGTGAATTTAAATTGCAGTGCACTGAAAACAGCTTAATTTGATTTGTATTAGGCGTAATAGTCTTGTTTTAACACACCCTGTGTACTTTGTCCTCCATAGCAGCTTGCCACTCGCAGGGACAGACCCTTTTTTATAGAAAGTGAGTGTCAATGTGGAAAACCATGTCTAGGTCGGCATATTTTATTAGAATTGACGCCTATGTGTTCAACCCCAGCAAAGGGGTTAAACGTTAGTTAAAGCACTACTCAGGACCTGCAGAGCTCCGCTGGTCCCGAGTGGAAACTGACACTGGTGCAATCGGCAGCGTTGGTCGCACAACTGGGCTGTATAACGAGCGTTGCCAATTGGATCAGCATTAGTTTAAGAGAGTGAATTTCTATATAAAATTATTTGAAACAGTCTAAGTGCCAGAAGTAAATATTTTACCAGCTATGACTGCTAAACTTCCAAGGTTTTTCAGTCACTGTTTAGATTATTATCTTCCTGACACATCACCAGGTTACCGGCACTTTTCCTTAAAATCAAACTTAAAGGACCATTATATGGTCTAATTTTAAGACTAATGTCTCTGCACCTCTGTGTTTAACCCCTGCTATTGGATTGTCAGTTTACTTCTACTATGTGTTTAACTCCTTTGTGTGGTTAAACACGATAAGGTGTAGGCCGCTATTATTAAAATTACATGCTTTAATGAATTAGCATATCATTTTCTGACTAATGGCCTTTTAAACAATAACCCTTTACACCTGATGTGTGTTTACAACAATGACCTTTTACTCCTGGTGTGTGTCTACAACACTGACCTTTTACTCCTGATGTGTGTCTACAACAATGACCTTTTACTCCTGATGTGTGTCTACAACAATGACCTTTTACTCCTGATGTGTGTCTACAACAATGACCTTTTACTCCTGATGTGTGTCTACAACACTGACCTTTTACGCCCAATGTTTGTCTACAATAATGACCTTTTATGCCTGATGTGTGTCTACAATAATGACCTTTTATGCCTGATGTGTGTCTACAATAATGACCTTTTATGCCTGATGTGTGTCTACAACACTGACCTTTTACGCCCGATGTTTGTCTACAATTACCTTTTATGCCTGATGTGTGTCTACAACAATGACCTTTTACGCCTGATGTGTGTCTACAACAATGACCTTTTACGCCTGATGTGTGTCTAAAACAATGACCTTTTACGCCTGATGTGTGTCTACAACAATGACCTTTTATGCCTGATGTGTGTCTACAACAATGACCTTTTACGCCTGATGTGTGTCTACAACAATGACCTTTTACGCCTGATGTGTGTCTACAACACTGACCTTTTACGCCTGATGTGTGTCTACAACAATGACCTTTTACGCCTGATGTGTGTCTACAACACTGACCTTTTACGCCTGATGTGTGTCTACAATAATGACCTTTTACGCCTGGTGTGTGTCTACAATAATGACCTTTTACGCCTGATGTGTGTCTACAATAATGACCTTTTACGCCTGGTGTGTGTCTACAATAATGACCTTTTACGCCTGATGTGTGTCTACAACAATGACCTGTTACGCCTGATGTGTGTCTACAATAATGACCTTTTACGCCTGATGTGTGTCTACAACAATGACCTGTTACGCCTGATGTGTGTCTACAACAATGACCTTTTACGCCTGATGTGTGTCTACAACACTGACCTTTTACGCCTGGTGTGTGTCTACAACACTGACCTTTTACGCCTGGTGTGTGTCTACAACATACTAAATAAGATGCCTGTAAATAAAGATACTTTCTTCTGTTAAGTGTGATCAGTCCACGGGTCATCATTACTTCTGGGATATTAACTGCTCCCCTACAGGAAGTGCAAGAGGATTCACCCAGCAGAGCTGCATATAGCTCCTCCCCTCTACGTCACTCCCAGTCATTCTCTTGCACCCAGCAACTAGATAGGTCGTGTGAGAGGACTATGGTGATTATACTTAGTTTTATATCTTCAATCAAAAGTTTGTTATTTTAAAATAGCACCGGAGTGTGTTATTACCTCTCTGGCAGAGTTTGAGGAAGAATCTACCAGAGTTTTGCTATGATTTTAGCCGGAGTAGTTAAGATCATATTGCTGTTCTCGGCCATCTGAGGAGTGAGGTAAACTTCAGATCAGGGGACAGCGGGCAGATGAATCTGCATAGAGGTATGTAGCAGTTTTTATTTTCTGACAATGGAATTGATGAGAAAATCCTGCCATACCGATATAATGTCATGTATGTATACTTTACACTTCAGTATTCTGGGGAATGGTATTTCACTAGAATTACACTGTAAGAAATACATAAAGCTGTTTAATAACTAGAGATTATGTTTAACGTTTTTGCTGGAATGTAAAATCGTTTTCATTTGCTGAGGTACTGAGTGAATAAATGTTTGGGCACCATTTTTCCACTTGGCAGTTGCTTAAATCTGTTTTTTCTGTCAGTTTCTGTTCTCCCTCACTGCTGTGTGTGTGGGGGAGGGGCGCTTTTACTATGCATCAAATATTTCAGTCAGCAACTCATTGTATTCCCTGCATGATCTGGTTCATCTCTACAGAGCTCAGGGGTCTTCAAAACTTATTTTGAGGGAGGTAATTTCTCTCAGCAGAGCTGTGAGAATTATAGTTTGACTGAAATAAAAACTTTTATTCTGTAATTTGTTTCCTGCTTTCAGAAATTGTTATCTTTGCTAATGGGATTAAACCTTTGCTAAAGTTGTGTTGTTTACAAGGATTGAGGCTATAACTGTTTCAATTTATTAATTTTTAACTGTCATAGATCTTCTGTGCTTCTTAAAGGCACAGTACGTTTTAATATTATTCTATTTGAATTGTATTTCCAAGTTGCAAGTTTATTTGCTAGTGTGTTAAACATGTCTGATTCAGAAGATGATACCTGTGTCATTTGTTGCAATGCCAAAGTGGAGCCCAATAGAAATTTATGTACTAACTGTATTGATGCTACTTTAAATAAAAATCAATCTGTACAAATTGAACAAATTTCACCAAACAACGAGGGGAGAGTTATGCCGACTAACTCGCCTCACGTGTCAGTACCTACATCTCCCGCTCAGAGGGAGGTGCGTGATATTGTAGCGCCGAGTACAGCTGGGCGGCCATTACAAATCACATTACAGGATATGGCTACTGTTATGACTGAAGTTTTGGCTAAATTACCAGAACTAAAAGGTAAGCGTGATCACTCTGGGGTGAGAACAGAGTGCGCTGATAATATTAGGGCCATGTCAGACACTGCGTCACAGGTGGCAGAACATGAGGACGGAGAACTTCATTCTGTGGGTGACGGTTCTGATCCAAACAGACTGGATTCAGATATTTCAAATTTTAAATTTAAACTGGAAAACCTCCGTGTATTACTAGGGGAGGTGTTAGCGGCTCTGAATGATTGTAACACAGTTGCAATACCAGAGAAAATGTGTAGGTTGGATAAATATTTTGCGGTACCGACGAGTACTGAGGTTTTTCCTATACCTAAGAGACTTACTGAAATTGTTACTAAGGAGTGGGATAGACCCGGTGTGCCGTTCTCACCCCCTCCGATATTTAGAAAAATGTTTCCAATAGACGCCACCACAAGGGACTTATGGCAAACGGTCCCTAAGGTGGAGGGAGCAGTTTCTACTTTAGCTAAGCGTACCACTATCCCGGTGAAGGATAGCTGTGCTTTTTCAGATCCAATGGATAAAAAGTTAGAGGGTTACCTTAAGAAAATGTTTGTTCAACAAGGTTTTATATTGCAACCCCTTGCATGCATTGCGCCGATCACGGCTGCAGCGGCATTCTGGATTGAGTCTCTGGAAGAGAACATTGGTTCAGCTACTCTGGACGACATTACGGACAGGCTTAGAGTCCTTAAACTAGCTAATTCATTCATTTCGGAGGCCGTAGTACATCTTACTAAACTTACGGCGAAGAATTCAGGATTCGCCATTCAGGCACGCAGGGCGCTGTGGCTAAAATCCTGGTCAGCTGATGTTACTTCTAAGTCTAAATTGCTTAATATACCTTTCAAAGGGCAGACCTTATTCGGGCCCGGGTTGAAAGAGATTATCGCTGACATTACAGGAGGTAAAGGCCATGCCCTGCCTCAGGACAAAGCCAAAGCCAAGACTAGACAGTCTAGTTTTCGTTCCTTTCGTAATTTCAAAGCAGGAGCAGCATCAACTTCCTCTGCACCAAAACAGGAAGGAGCTGTTGCTCGCTACAGACAAGGCTGGAAACCTAACCAGTCCTGGAACAAGGGCAAGCAGACTAGGAAACCTGCTGCTGCCCCCAAAACAGCATGAATTGAGGGCCCCCGATCCGGGATCGGATCTAGTGGGGGGCAGACTTTCTCTCTTCGCCCAGGCTTGGGCAAGAGATGTTCAGGATCCCTGGGCGCTAGAGATAATATCTCAGGGATACCTTCTGGACTTCAAATACTCTCCACCAAGAGAGAGATTTCATCTGTCAAGATTGTCAACAATCCAGACAAAGAAAGAGGCTTTTCTACGCTGCGTACAAGAGCTCTTGTTAATGGGAGTAATCCATCCAGTTCCACGATCGGAACAGGGACAGGGGTTTTACTCAAATCTGTTTGTGGTTCCCAAAAAAGAGGGAACTTTCAGACCAATCCTGGACTTAAAGATCCTAAACAAATTCCTAAGAGTTCCATCGTTCAAGATGGAGACTATTCGGACAATTTTACCTATGATCCAAGAGGGTCAGTACATGACCACTGTAGATTTAAAAGATGCTTACCTGCACATACCGATTCACAAAGATCATTACCGGTACCTAAGGTTTGCCTTCCTAGACAAGAAGCTCCCTAGCTATGATGGAAGTATCAAAGATAATTCGCTGGGCAGAGTCTCACTCTTGCCACCTGTCAGCAATCCACATCCCGGGAGTGGAGAACTGGGAGGCGGATTTCTTAAGTCGTCAGACTTTTCATCCGGGGGAGTGGGAACTTCATCCGGAGGTCTTTGCCCAAATACTTCGACGTTGGGGCAAACCAGAGATAGATCTCATGGCGTCTCAACAGAACGCCAAGCTTCCTCGTTACGGGTCCAGATCCAGGGATCCAGGAGCAGTCCTGATAGATGCTCTGACAGCACCTTGGGACTTCAGGATGGCTTACGTGTTTCCACCCTTCCCGTTGCTTCCTCGATTGATAGCCAGAATCAAACAAGAGAGAGCATCAGTGATTCTAATAGCACCTGCGTGGCCACGCAGGACTTGGTATGCAGACCTGGTGGACATGTCATCCTGTCCGCCTTGGTCTCTACCTCTGAAACAGGACCTTCTGATACAGGGTCCCTTCAAACATCAAAATCTAACTTCTCTGAAGCTGACTGCTTGGAAATTGAACGCTTAATTTTATCAAGACGTGGGTTTTCTGAGTCAGTTATTAGTACCTTAATACAGACTAGGAAACCTGTTACCAGAAAGATTTACCATAAGATATGGCGTAAATACCTACATTGGTGTGAATCCAAAGGTTACTCTTGGAGTAAGGTTAGGATTCCTAGGATATTGTCTTTTCTACAAGAAGGTTTAGAAAAGGGTTTATCTGCTAGTTCATTAAAGGGACAGATCTCAGCTCTGTCCATTCTGTTACACAAACGTCTGTCAGAAGTTCCTGACGTCCAGGCTTTTTGTCAGGCTTTGGCCAGGATTAAGCCTGTGTTTAAAACTGTTGCTCCACCATGGAGTTTAAACCTTGTTCTTAATGTTTTACAGGGCGTTCCGTTTGAACCCCTTCATTCCATTGATATAAAGTTGTTATCTTGGAAAGTTCTATTTTTAATGGCTATTTCCTCGGCTCGAAGAGTCTCTGAATTATCAGCCTTACATTGTGATTCTCCTTATTTGATTTTTCATTCGGATAAGGTAGTCCTGCGTACTAAACCTGGGTTCTTACCTAAGGTAGTTACTAACAGGAATATCAATCAAGAGATTGTTGTTCCTTCTTTATGCCCAAATCCTTCTTCAAAGAAGGAACGTCTACTGCACAACCTGGATGTAGTCCGGGCTCTAAAATTTTACTTGCAGGCAACTAAGGAATTCCGACAAACGTCTTCTCTGTTTGTCATTTACTCTGGGCAGAGGAGAGGTCAAAAAGCTTCCGCTACCTCTCTTTCTTTTTGGCTTCGTAGCATAATTCGTTTAGCTTATGAGACTGCTGGACAGCAGCCCCCTGAAAGAATTACAGCTCATTCTACTAGAGCTGTGGCTTCCACTTGGGCCTTCAAGAATGAGGCCTCTGTTGAACAGATTTGCAAGGCTGCAACTTGGTCTTCGCTTCATACTTTTTCCAAATTTTACAAATTTGACACCTTTGCTTCATCGGAGGCTATTTTTGGGAGAAAGGTTCTTCAGGCAGTGGTTCCTTCTGTATAAAGAGTCTGCCTATCCCTCCCGTCATCCGTGTACTTTTGCTTTGGTATTGGTATCCCAGAAGTAATGATGACCCGTGGACTGATCACACTTAACAGAAGAAAACATAATTTATGCTTACCTGATAAATTCCTTTCTTCTGTAGTGTGATCAGTCCACGGCCCGCCCTGTTTTTAAGGCAGGTAAATATTTTTTAATTTATACTCCAGTCACCACTTCACCCTTGGCTTTTCCTTTCTCGTTGGTCCTTGGTCGAATGACTGGGAGTGACGTAGAGGGGAGGAGCTATATGCAGCTCTGCTGGGTGAATCCTCTTGCACTTCCTGTAGGGGAGCAGTTAATATCCCAGAAGTAATGATGACCCGTGGACTGATCACACTACAGAAGAAAGGAATTTATCAGGTAAGCATAAATTATGTTTTTTTCCACCCTCATTTGGTGCTGCGCTCCAGTTATTTAGATTTCTCTTGTGAAGGGCATCACGTTTTTACGAGTTATGCGCGCTATAGGGAAAAAAACCCTATAGCGCAGCCATTACAAGTTTTCAAACAGCCGCTTGTGCGTGCGATATGGGTTTTTTTAAGCTCCATACCGCACACAATTCAAGCGCTGTTTTGACGTGCTCGTGCACGCTTCCCCCATAGACATCAATGGGGAGGCCGTGTCAGAAAAAAGTCTAACACCTACGATTGCGGAAAGAAAAGCTCCGTAACGCAGCCCCAACTAAATAAAGCTATTAACCCCTAAACCTCTGGCCTCCCACATCACTAAATAAACCTATTAACCCCTAAACCGCCAGCCCCCCACATTGCAACAACCTAAACTATTAACCCCTAAACCTAACCCTAATGTAACCTTAACCCTAAACCTAACCCTAACGCCCCCTAACTTTAACATAATTAAAATATAGCTAAATTAAACTTTTATTAACAAAATAATTTTTATTTAAAACTAAATACATACCTGTGAAATAAAAACTTAGCTAGCTACAATATAACTAATAGTTATATTGTAGCTAGCTTAGGTTTTATTTTTATTTCACAGGTAAGTTTGTATTTATTATAACTAGGTAGTTAGTAAATAGTTAATAACTATTTACTAACTAATCTACCTAGTTAAAATAAACTATGTAGACTAGTTAGTAAATAGTTAATTAACTATTTACTAACTACCTAGTTAAAATAAATACAAACTGACCTGTGAAATAAAACCTAAGCTGCCTTGACTAAAATCTACCATTATAAAAAATAACAAACAAAATTATACAAAATAATAAAAATTATTCCTATTCTAATACCCATTTTTTAAAAAAAAAAAACACCCAAAAATTCCTTAAAAAAACCTAACACTAACCCTCGACGATCCACTTACAGTTTTTGAAGTCCCTCTTGAACGATCTTCATCCAGGCGGTGAGAAGTCTTCATTTAGGCGGCCTCTTCTATCTTGATCCGGGAGGCATGGAGCGGGTCCATCATCCAATAGAATGAGAGCTGCTTGAATCCTATTGGCTGATTTGAACAGCCAATAGGATTTTAGCAGCTCTAATTCCTATTGGCTGATTCAAATTTTTCAGCCAATAGGAATGCAAGGGACGCCATCTTGAATCCCGTACCTTGCATTGAAGATTGTGTACGGCGGTGACCGTATGAAGAGGATGCTCCGCGCCGGATGTCTTAAGAATGGCCCCGCTCCGCGCTGCTGGGATGAAGATAGAAGAGGACGCCTGTATGAAGATCGTTCAAGCGGGACTTCAAAAACTATAAGTGGATCGTCGGGGGTTAGTTTTTTTTTATTTAGATTAGGGTTTGGGCAGCAAAAGAGCTCAATGCCCTTTTAAGGACAATGCCCGTACAAATGCCCTTTTCAGGGCAATGTGTAGCTTAGTTTTTTTTTTTAGAATTTGTTTTTTTATTTTGGGGGGTTGGTTGGGTGGTGGGTTTTACGGTGCTCTGACAAAATGCAGACGGACATTTGGAAGACAGCCTTCTGTCAGACGGACATTTAGCCGACTAACAGAATGCTGAAGAATGTTCCGATTTCGGCCGAGGGCAGATACGCTCCAGAGTGCTCTGTTCTAATCAGAGCCTCGGGCGCCGCAACTGCCTCTGGGAACATTACCATGGGTCCCAGCCCGCACGTCTTGTAATTCTCTTTCTGGGAAATTGTCTATCTATCAAATCTATCTAATTTATCTATCGCATCGATCTATCTAATCTATGTATCTATCTATCAAATCTATCTATCTTGTGGCCGGGCTGTTATCTGACTGCCACTTGTGTGTCGGCCAAATGTCCGTTGGCCAAAAGTCCGGCCACGGGTTTTACTGTCGGGGGGGGGGCGCTGTATTTTTATTTTAATTTTTTTTTCAGTGAAAAGAGCTGATATCTTTGGGGCAATGCCCCACAAAAGGCCATTTTAAGGGCTATTGGTAGTTTATTGTAGGCTAGGGTTTTTTTTTTATTTTGGGTGGGCTTTTTTATTTTGATAGGGCTATTAGATTAGGTGTAATTCTTTTTTATTTTTGATAATTTTGTTTTATTTTTCTTAATTTAGTGTTTGTTATTTTTTGTAATTTTTAGTTTTTTTTTTAAATTTTTTTTGTAATTAGATATTTTTTAATGTTAGTATTTTTTTTAATGTGTAGTTTCTCTTGTTAAGTGTATCCAGTCCACGGATCATCCATTACTTGTGGGATATTCTCCTTCCCAACAGGAAGTTGCAAGAGGATCACCCACAGCAGAGCTGCTATATAGCTCCTCCCCTCACTGCCATATCCAGTCATTCCCTTGCAACTCTCAACAAAGATGGAGGTAGTAAGAGGAGAGTGGTGTATTATAGTTAGTTTTTTAACTTCAATCAAAAGTTTGTTATTTTTAAATGGTACCGGAGTGTACTGTTTCATCTCAGGCAGCATTAGAAGAAGAATCTGCCTGTGATTTCTATGATCTTAGCAGAAGTAACTAAGAAGTAACTAAGATCCACTGCCGTTCTGAGGAGTGAGGTAACTTCAGAGGGGGAATGGCGTGCAGGTTATCCTGCAATAAGGTATGTGCAGTTAACATATTTCTAGGGATGGAATTTGCTAGAAAATGCTGCTGATACCGGATTAATGTAAGTTAAGCCTAAATGCAGTGATTTAATAGCGACTGGTATCAGGCTTATTACCAGAGATACGTACTCTTATAAAAGTGCAATATAAAACGTTTGCTGGCATGTTTATTCGTTTTTATATATGCTTGGTGATAAAACTTATTGGGGCCTAGTTTTTATCCA